>NC_056737.1:866561922-866704422 GCF_019279795.1 Protopterus annectens | reverse complement strand
ATTTTTTTTTTGTTTTTTTTTTTCAATACTGAGCTAGAAATTGTTCACTAAATTATTACCCCATGCAGCATGGTGCAAAGTAGTTGTAGTGAGACACATTCAGTGTTTGCAGATGGTATGGAATTTGCTATTAGTGTTACTCGAGGTTGGAGCCAGACATATGACATATGGGTGGATGATCCTTATAGTAGATAAAAAAATTAATGAAACAGGATCACTGATTGACATGTTCAGTGTTAGTAGAATAAAAGCTGTATTTTTACAATAAAAAAATCTTTTTGGCAAGAGAACTACTTTAATCTCCAGGTTCTAGATCTGAACACTGAAGGCATTATAAGAGATCGGGGGATACAGGTTGACAGCAACCTCTCCTTCGACCACCATATTGCTACTGTGCTCAGAAAGACCTTCTATGTGGCACATCTCATTACCAAGGGTTTTGCATCCAGGAAGAAAGAGGTAATCATTTCTCTCTACTCTTCCCTCATTAGGCCAGTTATCGAGTATAATGCCCCATTTTGCATGTACCTCACTAGACACATGCAACAGCTGGAAAGGCCACAAAGGTACCCCACAAAGAGGATCCTAGGCCTTAAACACATGTCCTACATGGACAGACTCAAAAACTCCAGCTATTCTTTGTCTCATATTGTTTACTAAGAGGCAATCTCTGCTTGACTTACAAAGCCATGTCTGACCCAGCTCTGTTAGAAATGTTACATCTAAAGAAATCCCAATCCCTCTGCACCACACCCTCCAGAGACCTCAACCTCATTACCACAATCAACAGAACATGCTGGAGGGACAGATTCCTCACCCAGAGACTGCCTATACTTTGGAATAGACTTCCCATACATGTCAAGCTGAGCACCTCGCTGACCCTCTTCAAGAGAAATCTTGATGAGTGGATAGGTAATAGAAAGTTCACCCTGGGGATCACTCCAGTATCTCTACTTGATAGAGACACTGGGAACTAATGTAGAGTGGCACAATGGCAGGACACTTCTATGGGCTAGGCTTGTAAAGGCTCCAGGGCCATTAGCCTAGTACACACCTATGAACCTATATAGGAGGTGATGTATAGAGAAGCTGTTCTCAAGAATCAAAAAATCCTTTTAGCCCTTTCCTTCACTTGTAACCAGTAATAACTGATTCCCTCAGCTCTCCATCAACATTTGTGGAGATGGAGACTATATCTTCTAACATCCTGTATGTTTTCCTTCTCCCAGGTAACAGACTCAGGAAAGTAAGTAGTAGAATAGTTCTTTCCTTATACAGCTGCTGCAAGATTGCCATAGATGTGTGACTCAGAGGGATACAAAAATAAGGTTTGATTCCATCAGCCGTCATTTGCCTACTGTGTGACCCTGACCAAGTCAGTTAACCAAATAGTACTTGAGGACAACTGGGAATTTGTGCTAGGCTCCTCAATGGTCACTGGACTACAAGCCTCATAACTACCTATAAACCTATTGGATAAAAATCATGTTATGAATACATTGTGTCCAAGGCCAACATTTCTACTGCAGAAGGTATTGTACAACATCCCATTTACAAGGGGGGAGCAGGTTATTATTCCAGATTCCTTTTTATTCCATGTAAAGTAGGTTAATGGACATGTTTTGACCTTTATGCATTGCACAAGCACTTGAAAGTACAAAACTAGTCCCTAATCACAAGACGTGGATGCTGACTTTAGAGGAAGAGATTGCTTCTTGGTGTATACCAATTTACAGACTTCACAAAGTATTTCAGAGATTTTGAGTGGGTTAGCATCTTTGTTGATTAATGGCATTCTCACCTACTCTGCCCAGATATTTGCTGTATTTAGACACAGTCTCAGGATTGTCTGTCAGAATTTTTTTCTTGTAGTTCCCATTCTAGATTTGTTGGAGCCTCTTTGAACAGGAAAAAGTGAGCTACAGTGGCATCTCAGAAAAATATATTTCCCATAAATTTTCGAAAGATAGCTCAGGATAGGATTTTTCTGACTCAGAAGATTCAGTTAGACATTGTCATCATATTCTGTTTTGTTGCCAAACAGGCTTCCCTAGATGCAAATATGTCTTCCTGAATCCTCGGCCATATGCCTTTCAATATGCTGATAATATAAGGCAAGATATTCAAGTCTATGTATGGTATCTTCAGAATTAGGCCACAAGGTTCTTTGCAAATGACTCTTCCACTGAATCCTTAACTAATAAGGGAATTGTTGTGATAGGTGGCATATATAAATAAATGCAATTTTTAACACCTTTATTGAATCATCACTTGTATTCTCAGCTGGTGTGCAGGGAGTGCCTTCTGTGTGGAGTCTGCATGTCCTCCCCGCGGATCGAGTGGCATTCCGAAAGACATGCATGAATGGGCGTGCCTTCGTTGAAGGTTGGACTTCGAGCTGGCAACTCGGCACCATGAAAATGTACTACCAATTATTAGCGGACTGGAGTTCCGCTGTGGCGACCTCTAACCGGGAAAAGCCGAAAGACAACAACAACATTGAATCATCACTTGTGACATGGGCAGACTTACACACACACACACACACACACATATATATATATATATATATATATATATATATATATATATATAAGAAAAAACGTATTAAATTGTTAATAGTTACAAACATTATACAGCATATATAGTCTTCTCTACAGTATAATCAATCCAACATTACATAAGTTAGTCAATTCCTGCCTTCCAGTAAAACTCATTCCTCTTCTAAAACATTTTTCTGCTTGTATTGTTCCCACAGTTTCCATTTTTTCAATGTAATTTGTGCCTACCCTTTTCTAAAGATCCCACGTCCAGTTCTTTTATCTGTGTTACAATATTCACTTCTTCAAATACAGTTGGTTTATCTTTGATTTCCATTTTCTAGTAATTTTATTTTTGGCAGGCAACAGAATTTAACTTAGCAAGGCCTTACTATGTCAAGTCAACTCATATCCTATTTCCTAGCTCAAAAAAATTAAATTCCCTAGTTACACCCATTTGCTCACCCAGTATTTCTGACAGAGTCCTTTCTAGGGAATTTTTTTTAAGTCTGTCAATTCACTACACTCCCAAAACATATGTTCCCAATTGCCTCTTTTTCCCCATCATACCTCCAACATCTGCCGTCTACTTGAAGAAAAATTCTTTGGAGTCTGCTTGGGGTATAAAAATACATATGCAAATACTTCCAAGCAAAAATCCTAAATCTTCTAGACTTTGTTACATATTTGGGAATCATACATATGTCCTCTCATTCTTTCTTTGTGAATTGCTTATCCAGTCTCTCCTCGAAATCTTTTCTAATCTCCTCTGATTGATTCCTGTAGTTGTGCAATATTTTATATGCCTTACTACTTTTCCCATTTTAACAGCAGCTTTTGTTCTAGATTCAATTAAAAACTCTACCAGTGCACGTCTTTCAGTTAGGATTGCCCTATCTCTTTTTCTTTGCCTATATTCTAATATTAATCTGTGATAAAGAAGGCAGCCTCTAGCCTGCAGTCCAAATGTCTTCTTGGCCTCTTTCCATTCTTACCTTTCCATCTCTAATTATTTTTCCCATTACATTGGTTCCTTTGCCAGTTTCCTCCAGTAAATTCTAGCTCTCCCTTGCCTATTCTCAATAACCCTAATTACACTCATCCTTATTGGCAGAATCTCCTTTTTCCATTCCCATGTTGGCTTTGTTCTTAGAATACTTTCTGCTACTTTGTGAATATAATACTCTGTAAGACAGTTATTATTTTCCTTAAGGACCTGCATCCCAGAATCCAATCTCTCCTTATTTCCTGAATTTCTCTGCTTCATCATTATCATTCTTTTCCAGGTTGAGTTGTAGCTTTTTGCTTACATTATGTATAAAAATCTTAACTCTGTATCTCTAAAAAATCCCCTTTAAATCAGGTAATCCTAAACCACCTTGTTCTACTGGAAGGATCAACTTATCCCACCTGACTCTAGCCCTCTTACCCTCTCAGATAAAATCCCTCACATCTTTATTAATTACTATCCACAACTTCTCCTCTGGTTGATAAAAATATGCTTCACCAGTGTGCAAAACTAAAGGGACTAAAAACATTTTTTTTACTGCTTGTATCTTGTTATCCATATCCATAGAGTTTCCAGTTTCTCAGTTTTTGTATTATCTTTTGTTTAGTATTTTTACGCATAACCAGATCTGCTATAACAGAATCCTTTTTAACCCACACTCCTAAATACTTCATTTTATTGTGTCCCCATAAATATGGGTATTGCTGAATCAATTCATACGCAGATATATAGTTTCTGTAACTAGTTTCTGCAATGCTTCAGAACTTGTTTTTGTTCACAGCTCCATTGCTGTGGTATACATAGTTTTAACAGCTTTCTTACTGGTATCATAATTCAGACATATCAGTTACATTCTTTGTGATATATCACATTATTTCTAGAAATCTCTGTAATATTGTCTTATCTCTGGTTTTGCCACTTGCACAACTGTTCTGACTTTTTCTATATCATGCTCCAGTTCCTGTGATAAATTTGTCTCATTTTACATTTATCCCTACTTAACCTGAAATTATACTATCTTAATCTGTTCAACAGTTCTGTCAAATTGTTTTGCCTTTATGTTTGACTCCGCACTAATAAATCACCAATTATATTTGTAACACCTTTTCCTCCTCTTCCACATCATTCTCTTTTCCTCTTCCAATCTAAGAGTTAACAACAGACACATTAGATGTAGGTTAGAAGCATATATGGATGATTGTGCAATCATGGGGATTCAGGAGATCCATGGGAACCTTCATACCTTACATATTTGTCTTACATTGCTAATGTAACTAACAATTTCTCCCATCCCTATGCAATTTGCCTATCATCCTCCTGCACTGTTTCTATAATCATCCAATGTTTAATTTATATGTAAATCAATTTATCTTTTTGTAATTGTGTGATTATTATGTCATGTAACATTGTATTATGGAGCTTTTCTCCCCGGGCCACCACTGAAAATGGGCTTTTAGCCCAGTGGACCTCCCCGGTCACCAAACTGGAATAAATAAATAAATAAATAGTCTTCTGCTCATCTACCTTTGCACACCATTATGAAAGAGATGGTAGCAGTGGAGTTAGCCATTAAGGCATTCACTACTGGGTTCTCCAGTGGTCAAAGATAATATTACTTTAATTTGCTAAACAAGAAACAGGAAATAGACAATTTTAAGTTTTTAAAGGATAACCATGATATTACAGGGGATGGCCTTGTCTCTGCACATTCACTTGATAGTGCTGTACTTAAGGAGCAGATGTTGTTAGAAGACATTATAAGTTCAAAACTTTTTTTTTACTTCTTGAGTGCCAGATAGAACCACATGTTTTCACAGAGTTTTCAGATGGAGATAGTAGGGAGCAACTCTCATTTGGTCTGTTTGTCCCAGTTGCAAAAATTCCTTGATTCCTGGCAAGGAAGATGCACTTTATAATTCCTACACTGTGATTCCTGTATCCTCTCAAATACTTCTCTTCATAGCTGCTTGTGAACTAATGCTTTATCAGATCTTAAAATTAAGACAGACACAGCATATTTCTTCAGTGAAAGAAAATATAAGACTGGATTTCATTTTTTCAGTCCTTTTTCTCCCCCTTTGTCTGCTAACCTAAGGGATTCCTGATTAGATTGTCATGCTAGAGGAGAGCAGCGAGCCAAGCAGCCACTAGAATTTTTTCTACTTTAGATCAATAAGCTTTGGTTGTCCAGTCACATGTTCCCCACCAAAATGGGGACTTGTTTCTTTGAGCCCATTAGTCATATGCATACCTCCACACATATGTCAGCTCAAGTGTAATGCCAAGTGTTGCATGTAGCTTAACCCAAATGCTCCTGGAGTAATTTCCCAGCTTCCACTGGGAGTCACAAGTTATACTGGGTTGAGAAAGCTCCATCTTCCCAAGATATCCAAGCCAACACTGGACATCATTTCCACCATGCCCTCTAGCTCCACCAGTGCATAAGCTGCTAATAAATCCCAGGTCATCTTTGCCACAGTTAAAGCTTCATCCTTGTTTGCAATGGAGCTAGTTTAAATATGATTGATTATTTCTTAATGATTTTTACTCATACCAATCCCCCATTGCAACTTATTTCTAGAACTTCCCTTTTAAGTCAGTGTCAAGGCAGCTGTGGAATTATTTTTTTTTCTCTTAATGATAACTGAAGTATTACTCAAAGATCATCTGTTTCTGCTAATAAATCTTCATGCTTCAAAGATATGTATGTTAAACTTAGTATATGTGCTATGTGTAACTCCTTTCCTGGTCTTTATTTATCTTACGGATCATAGTGCTGTAGCTTAAATAAATATCCCATGCAGTCTCAGAGATGTCTTGTACAAAGTTTTACTTAATATGCTTTGCAAAAATATATGATTTGTTTCCAGCTCTGATTCTTTACCATACATGTGTACATGAACCTTCTGACATCTGTACACAATGTTATAAGTTCCTTTTCTTATTTGTGCATCTGTAAATTGCCCTGAACATGGTCAGTTGGTGCATACTCTTGTAGAATCATAGCTCACATGTCATTCTAACGGGCATCTACTTGCATTGGCTGATCCACATAATAGTATTTTAGCACTAGTGTTTCCGTAACTAGTTTCTACAATGTTTCAGAACATGCTTTTGTTCACAGCACCATTGCTGTGGTATATATAGTTTTAATAGCTTTCTTACTGGCATCATAAATCAGACATATCAGTTACACGCTTTGTGATATAGTACATAATTTCTAGAAACATTTGTAATATTGCCATAGCTCTGATTTTGCCATTTGCACTACTGCTCTGACTTTTTCTGTATTGTGCTGTAGTCCCAGTGACAAATTTGTCTCATTTTACATTTGTCCTTACTTAACTTGAAATTATACTATCCTAATCTGTTCAGCAGATCTGTCAGTTTGTTTTGCCCTTATGTTTGACTCCACACATAAATCACCAGTTATGTTAAACACGCTTAACACATTTGTTACATGCACAGCAGCTTTTTTGTTTTTTGGAATATCCCTGGTGCTGCTGAAATGCCAAAAGGAAGTCTAAGAAATCTGTACTTTCCAAGTGGACCATTAAATGTACACAGTTTTGAGATTTTCTTTTCTAGCCTGATCTGCTAAAAAACACACTTTATATCTATTACTGAAAAGAACTTGGCATTCAACTATAAGCAGTGGTTAATGTTGACTTTAAATCACTTTATTCAGATTCATACGTTTTATAGATACACAGATATTCTAAGGCCTTTGAGTTTTATGGCTATTTATGCCTTGCCATTATCCTCCCTCAGGCTGTACCTCCTTTCTCCAGGAGGGTCTTGCCATTTAATCCCGGAGTAAATTTGTGAATATATAACCAGTCATCTAGGTTATGTTTAAAGGAAGATGGTAACTTACACTGCTTAACTTGCAGGGGATATTTATTCCAGAGGCTTGGGGGGGGGGGGCTGCTGGTTTTAATCTTGTCCCTCTATTTTTGTTTTACTAAGAACAAAAGCTGAAAAACTGCTTTGCTGGATGGCTACTCAGTATTCTGTGGAACAAGGAGGGAGGGGGTTAAAAGTATTTCAATAGTCTAAAGGGAGTGACTTCACAAAATGATACTTTTCTGCTTAGTGACAGTGAAAGAGGAGATGAAGGGAAGGTTTGATCAAATTAACATAAGGGGCAGGCAAAACAGACACTGGGTTTAAGAACACAAGAAGAGGGTGGCTGAGTGAGAAAATTCTTCAGTCACAATTAAAACAATGCAGTATGCTTCAGATATAGTTTCAGCAAAAGGAATATCAAAATGAGATCAAGTGCAATATATTTTTTAATTTTCTGCTGTAGAGATACTTATAAAAGTCAACAATTTAAGTTTATAAAATCTCCAAAACCATGCACTGAGGTGCAGCTTCAGAGATCCAACCACAAAGGTTCATAGGTGTGTACTAGGTTAATGGCCCTGGAGCCTTTACAAGCCTAGCCCATAGAAGGGTCCTTACCTCATGCCACCCGACGTTAGTTCCCAGTGCCTCTATCAAGTACAGCCACTAAAGTTATCCCTGGGGTGAACTTTCTATTACCCATCCACTCATCAAGATTTCTCTTGAAGAGGGTCAGCGAGGTCCTCTACTTGACATGTACGGGAAGTCTATTCCAGAGTACGGCCAGTCTCTGTGTGAAGAACCTGTCCCTGCAGTATGTTGTTGATTGTGGTAATGAGGTTGAGGTCTCTGGAGCATGTGGTGCAGAGGGATTTGGATTTCTTTAGATGTAGCTGTGAAACCTGTGCGCTTGATTACTGGTAATCAAGGAGCCTCAATCCTCACCACTAACACCAGTGATGGGCATGCACATTCAGAGGATAATAAGAAAAAACCTTCCGGATGGATACTGCTGTCGTATAAAAGTTCTTTATTAAAACCAAAGACAAAAATAAAATCCAAAGACACAAGTATAGAAGGTGTTAGCGCTTTCAGGTGTTACCCTTCATCAGACAAAGAACAATCATCATGAGACATTATTTAAAACAAACCTAAGCCAATCATAAGTTAGTAAAAGACCCGCCTATTTCTCAAGGCGGGCTTCATGGGTATGACATCATTAAGGCCGGGCCATCTATGAGCCATAAGTTCTATGATCCACCTAGACTCAATCAGTTCTGTCTGTTGTTTTATGTCCCCCCCTCTTTTGTTCAGTGTGACATTCACTACAGCCCTAAAAGTAAAAACATGTGTTGGAAACTCATTAACATGCCTACATAGGGCATTATGCACATCACCATTTCTTATGGCTGATAGATGCTGTAACAGTCTCACTTTAAACATATTGTTGGTCTTGCCCACATAAAAACATGGGCAAGACCTACACTCAGCCAGGTAAACTATGTTCTTCGTCCTACAAGTTGCTCTAGCTTTCAATTGTATATTTCTACCTGTAATGTGGTGCACAAAGGTCGTATCCCTGTTGAGATATGGGCAGGCCTTACAAGCTCCACAGGGTGTACTACCAACTTGTTTTATTAATACCCTATCAGGCATAATATGCTCTCTGCAAAGGATATCCTTCAAATTTTTGTTTTTCCTATATCCAAACACAGGACTAGAACCTACCACCTTCTTAACCTTATCATCACTGATTAGGATATTCCAATTTCTCTTTACTATATCAGTGATGTCCTTGATGTTGCTACTGTAAGTAAACGTCATTTTGAAAGGACGTTCCTCTTTGTTACCTACCTTAACTGCTTGTGTTCGAGAGTGTAACCATGGTTTGTAGTCTGATCCCCTCTTAACTTTACTACTCAAAATAGTCCTGTCTACCATTCCACCTTCATATCCCCTATCCAATAGGAAACTTTTCAACCTGTTGGTTTCTCCTTCAAAAACTGATTCATCAGTACAAATCCTGGATATTCTGCTTACCTGTCCCTTGATGACACCAGGGAAGGTATAGCGTGGATGCATGCTGTCGTATGTTAACAGCGTATTTTTCCAGCACTCCTTCCTATGTAAACCTGTGGTAAATCCTGTGCTGGTTTGTGTGATTACGACATCAAGAAAGTCTAATCGGATGGGGGAGACAACCTTGGTAAATCTAAAAAAGGGGGTAGTGGAATGGAGATATTCCACAAAACAGTCCATGGACGATTCATCCCCTGCCCACAGGATAAAAATATCGTCCACGTAACGTTTGTACAGTCTAACATGGGGCCACCAGTAGGGGTGATTGTAAATAAACTGATTCTACCAATGAGAGAGCACGAGGTTGGCATAGGTATTAGCACAGGGTGTGCCCATCGCTACACCCTGTGCTTGTTGGTACAGTTGTTCAGGACCCAGAAAAACATTGTGATCTAATACTAAACGTAACATGGTTACAATCAAATCTATCTTAGAATGCTCAACCTCTCTTGTCTTTAGGACTTCTCCTATAGCTGTAGTACCATAGTCATTGTTAATAACAGTAAAAAGGCTGGCCACATCTAAGGTCACCATGAGGTATGGATCATCAATGACTCCCCTCTGTACCTCTCCCAGTGCTCTCAAAAAGCCCCCTGTATCAGATAGAATATTCTCAGTGTCATCGACCATGGGTCGAAGTATAGTTTCAAGCCATATTGAAATATTTTCAGTCACCCATTTCCTGCCTGAAACAATGGGTCTAATGGGTGGATCAATTAGGGATTTATGTATTTTGGGTAGACCCTTAAAAATAGGGGTCACCACATCTTCTATCCTGAGGAAATTATACAAATCCTCACTGATGGCTCCCTTCTGCAAAAGTTGTTTCAAACATAAATGCACTTTATCCACAATGAATTTAACATTAAGTGGATTGATGGGTATATAGGTCTCTCTATCAGATAGTAGAGAATTCAATTTATCATGGTAGAAACTGGTGTCCATAACAACAGTGGCCCCCCCTTTATCTGCCATCTTAATGGTGACCCTACTGTTGTTACTCAAATCGTATAAAGCTTGTTTTTGTATAGAAGTCAAGTTATAATACCTATGCATCAAACCACTTTGAAAATATTCCATTAAATCTCTTTCACAAGCATTAATGAAAAGACTCATAGAAGCAGTAAAGGTAGGAACAAAAACACTGGGTTGTCTCAACATTACCCTATCAGTATTATTAGATCCAAACATATTGCGTAGGGCTGCTGTCCTACAAAACATCATAATATCCATTATCACTTCATGGTAAACACTCTCCTTGCTGGGTACAAACGACAGTCCCTTGTTGAGTACATAAAGTTCATGTGAATTCAAAACATAACTAGATATATTATACACAATACTGTTACCAACATTAGTCAGTCCAGGAACCTCTTCTTGTTCTGCGAGTCCCTGCTCTCGCTCAAGGAGCGCTTCCATGCTCCTTTCTTCCTGACTGGAACAGGTAAATTGTTCAAAAAATTCTGTTGTACAAAGGTTCCTTTTGTGCGGGCCCCCAGTTGTAGTTCTACAATTTCTCCGCTTCCCCTACCTTCCCTCTCATTGTCCACGCCAGTGGTAGAAGCATTAGTCACTTCAATATGCAAACTTCATTCAACAACATCTATTTGAGACAGACAGTCCCCTGCGGCTTCCAAAACTCCAGCAGAAGCATCCGCAGAGTTAGGCGCAGCACCACAGGGAGCGATCGCTGCATGGTCATTGACGTCATCCTCCGTCGTCGAGCCCTTCCTTGGGCTGGAATGTCGCTGTAATGACGAAACTGTACAGCCTGGTTGCACAGCCCTCTCAGGTTTCTCAGCCTGCATGCTTGTGAAAGAGATTTAATGGAATATTTTCAAAGTGGTTTGATGCATAGGTATTATAACTTGACTTCTATACAAAAACAAGCTTTATACGATTTGAGTAACAACAGTAGGGTCACCATTAAGATGGCAGATAAAGGGGGGGCCACTGTTGTTATGGACACCAGTTTCTACCATGATAAATTGAATTCTCTACTATCTGATAGAGAGACCTATATACCCATCAATCCACTTAATGTTAAATTCATTGTGGATAAAGTGCATTTATGTTTGAAACAACTTTTGCAGAAGGGAGCCATCAGTGAGGATTTGTATAATTTCCTCAGGATAGAAGATGTGGTGACCCCTATTTTTAAGGGTCTACCCAAAATACATAAATCCCTAATTGATCCACCCATTAGACCCATTGTTTCAGGCAGGAAATGGGTAACTGAAAATATTTCAATATGGCTTGAAACTATACTTCGACCCATGGTCGATGACACTGAGAATATTCTATCTGATACAGGGGGCTTTTTGAGAGCACAGGGAGAGGTACAGAGGGGAGTCATTGATGATCCATACCTCATGGTGACCTTAGATGTGGCCAGCCTTTTTACTGTTATTAACAATGACTATGGTACTACAGCTATAGGAGAAGTCTTAAAGACAAGAGAGGTTGAGCATTCTAAGATAGATTTGATTGTAACCATGTTACGTTTAGTATTAGATCACAATGTTTTTCTGGGTCCTGAACAACTGTACCAACAAGCACAGGGTGTAGCGATGGGCACATCCTGTGCTAATACCTATGCCAACCTCGTGCTCTCTCATTGGGAGAATCAGTTTATTTACAATCACCCCTACTGGTGGCCCCATGTTAGACTGTACAAACGTTACGTGGACGATATTTTTATCCTGTGGGCAGGGGATGAATCGTCCATGGACTGTTTTGTGGAATATCTCCATTCCACTACCCCATTTTTTAGATTTACCAAGGTTGTCTCCCCCATCCGATTAGACTTTCTTGATGTCGTGATCACACAAACCAGCACAGGATTTACCACAGGTTTACATAGGAAGGAGTGCTGGAAAAATACGCTGTTAACATACGACAGCATGCATCCACGCTATACCTTCCCTGGTGTCATCAAGGGACAGGTAAGCAGAATATCCAGGATTTGTACTGATGAATCAGTTTTTGAAGGAGAAACCAACAGGTTGAAAAGTTTCCTATTGGATAGGGGATATGAAGGTGGGATGGTAGACAGGACTATTTTGAGTAGTAAAGTTAAGAGGGGATCAGACTACAAACCATGGTTACACTCTCGAACACAAGCAGTTAAGGTAGGTAACAAAGAGGAACGTCCTTTCAAAATGACGTTTACTTACAGTAGCAACATCAAGGACATCACTGATATAGTAAAGAGAAATTGGAATATCCTAATCAGTGATGATAAGGTTAAGAAGGTGGTAGGTTCTAGTCCTGTGTTTGGATATAGGAAAAACAAAAATTTGAAGGATATCCTTTGCAGAGAGCATATTATGCCTGATAGGGTATTAATAAAACAAGTTGGTAGTACACCCTGTGGAGCTTGTAAGGCCTGCCCATATCTCAACAGGGATACGACCTTTGTGCACCACATTACAGGTAGAAATATACAATTGAAAGCTAGAGCAACTTGTAGGACGAAGAACATAGTTTACCTGGCTGAGTGTAGGTCTTGCCCATGTTTTTATGTGGGCAAGACCAACAATATGTTTAAAGTGAGACTGTTACAGCATCTATCAGCCATAAGAAATGGTGATGTGCATAATGCCCTATGTAGGCATGTTAATGAGTTTCCAACACATGTTTTTACTTTTAGGGCTGTAGTGAATGTCACACTGAACAAAAGAGGGGGGGGGACATAAAACAACAGACAGAACTGATTGAGTCTAGGTGGATCATAGAACTTATGGCTCATAGATGGCCCGGCCTTAATGATGTCATACCCATGAAGCCCGCCTTGAGAAATAGGCGGGTCTTTTACTAACTTATGATTGGCTTAGGTTTGTTTTAAATAATGTCTCATGATGATTGTTCTTTGTCTGATGAAGGGTAACACCCGAAAGCGCTAACACCTTCTATACTTGTGTCTTTGGATTTTATTTTTGTCTTTGGTTTTAATAAAGAACTTTTATACGACAGCAGTATCCATCCAGAAGGTTTTTTCTTATTTGAATGTCTGGATTGTCTTCCTTTGGTTGGATCTAGTCAGCATCGAGCATTTTGGATTTTCTATACATTCAGAGGATAACAAGTACACACACAGTAAAGTACAATTTCCCTTAAGAACACACAAAGATCACAGTCAGTGTGGGGCTGGTTTCTCCTTTTCTCTCCAGATCCTCAGTAAGACTCCTCACTGGCACAGCTATAGGGTCCAGATCCCAGCCTAGTGGTCAAGCTAAAACGTCCAGCACCCTCTCTGTCCAACCAGTGCTTTGTGTCCCTGCCCAAGTAGCTGACACAGACATCCTATAAGATTTTTTTTTAGATACAAATACACAGACACTTCTGGGGAAAGCTGGCACAGGCTCTCCAGCTTTGCAGCCTTTCAGCCCAGACTATAAGGTAGTAATTACTGCCACGAACCACTAATATCAGCTACTAATAAGGTAGTAATTACTGCCACCAACCACTAATATCAGCTATTAATAAGGCCCTTACCAAAGGGTGTCCAATTTTACTTTGTAATACTATTATCCAAATAGTAAGTGTGACCAGAACTTTTAAGGCTATTGGAATGGCTTAGTACGGTATCACTAAATACATGCAAGTACTCTAGAGCTTAAATTATCTTTACACAAAACAGCCACAGTTGAAAGGTTTAGAAAATATTAATAATAAATAATAAAAACAGAAGATAAATCTCCTCAATTCAACACAGTGCTAGTCAAGAGTTCAGACAGAGAAAAATGCTTAAAATAAAACATTCTCCTTATTTAACCTAGTGAGTGGGACATCTGTGTGCCTCTCTATTGAGTCACCTATGATTAGGTTGAGGGGCACACTGTGGAGGTGAGCTATGTGTCCTGTGGTTTGTGCTGTGTCGTGGTGGTTGAGTGTATTTCTGTCTTGAAGTTCTCAGCTGTTTGGGTAAATTTCTATTGAGAGCCTCTGTGAAGGTGGGTGTGTGGTTTGTGCTTTTATGTGAGAACTGTGATAGTGGGTGTTCTAAAGGGCTATCTGCTCCATGTGGTGTGGTGTAGGTGTTGACCTTCTCCTTTTGGCCAGCTAGTCTGGTCTTGGCTGGAGAGTGCATAGCTTCCAATTTGGTGATATAAGTGCATCTCTCACAAGTCTGAATGTTGGGAGATAAAAGAACAGGGTTGTCTGCATACATGAGTCATTGCTGCACTGCCTCAGAATGCCCAAGTGCACCAGGTTAATAGGAGAAAACACCAGGAACTTCCCTTTAATCATGCCAGAAGGGGTGGTCATAACTACTAAGTACTGGAGCTATTTCTGTGAAGAACGACTAGTGCTGATGGCACTTAGGTGTGCTACAATAATTGCTACAAAAATCTGTTGAAGTGCAAAGCAGTTAGGCTATTTGAAGTGCAAGAGAGAAAGAACTAGCAAGAACTAAGGGAAAAACTGAAGAGCAACCTTTCTGGCACCAGTAATAGTTTGCTTCAGCTTGGCAGTCCAGTGCGGAGCTTAAACAAGTGCAAACCCACATAAATATGGGCTTTTAAACCAGAACATTGAAAGGGATGGAAAAACTGCCCAAACGGCTAATAATCTACAATTTCTGGGCCAGAAACCACTCCTCTCATGGTAGATAGGCTACCTAGTGCTCACCACTCCCACTGATAAGTTAGAAGGCTTCCCTCCAACACAGAAAGGCTTGGGGGGCTCAGAAGCTTACAAACAATCATGGATACAGCAAATATGTATCTGGAATAGACTAGTTACAGGAAAGGCAGGAAACAAGCTTAGAACTTTTTTTTTACAGAAAAGCAGCTAAATAAGTCAATAAATTCACCAAAGCACTGTCAACATTGACCGAATTGAAACACACATAAAGTGCTTGTTGTTGCAAAATAGAAAGTCTAAGGCTTTCTTCTTCAGGCTTAAAGTGCTCTATTAACAGTTTGAGATAGTTCATGCTCACCTTTAGGTTTAACTTTTGCCACTTCACTCAAATCAGTCAATGTTGACAGTGCTTTGGTGAATTCATTGGATGGCATTATGGCATATGAGAGACGCTTGCTGCAACAGAAGCACAGCAAGATTGATAGGGACACTAAAGATTTTTTAGACAGACATGTCTTTACTTGGCCTAGAGTTAATCACTCTAATGGCCATTTGTCTCATGAAAATGCTCATAATTAGAATGATTCTATCATTCATAATAAGGAGGATAGGGCGATAGTGAACATAATCTCCAGTGAAGGAGCAATAGAAGCAGGTATAATTATCCATTTTAATATGGATTTTGAATATTTTTAGTGTTTTTGAATCTATGTTAGTATATATTCTTATACATTGTATTGAATTGTTTTCGTACATTTTTATTATTTTTTCATTTTTTAACATTTTGTTAGTTATATGGTTGAGTTTAGGTAAGCTGTAAGAAGATGGTAGTATTTCTTTAACTGTGAGTATTTTTCTTTTTCTTTTAATGAGTACTAATTAAGCTTTTAATTAGGGTGTGTAAATACTTGACCTGTGTGAGATGATACTTTTGTCTGAAGAAGTTTGTTAACTGTATCAAATGAAAAGCGCTTAACATTAAATTTATTTATTCACTCAGTGTGTTCGGGAAGCCGGTTTTGTCTACATCAGTCCTTTGGTCTTAATAGAAGCAGGTATACAATCCACACCTGCATGAACTGGGGACATTGGTGAGCCCTCAAATAATATTGGTGTACATGTCTCTGAAGTGATTGGTGGTCAACCTATAGTACGGCTGATTTGGTCATTGCCTGCAAGGGCAACTACCAACACTGAAGGCAAACCGACAAGAGGTGTGGGTTTTTGTCAATTCCCCCTTCCCATAGCTATGGAGAAGGGGGTAAGGAGAAATCTTTCTGCCAGCCGAGGCAGGCAGAAACAAAAACACTCAGTAGAGAGACAATCGAATCAAACCATAAAAAATGTGGAATCGGGTGGGGAATGTTTAGCATGGAACATCTCAGAAAAAACTTTGGACTCTGATGAACTCAATGTTTTGAATAAGGGATTGAATTTTATCCTGACTAGTTGTAATAATCTGACTGAAGTGTTAACTGATGTAAAATTGTTCATAAGAAATGTCATGCTGAATTATGAGTTTGGTAATAACAGCACTGTAGATTATAGGGGCTTTAAGAAACCCAGTTTATATACACCTAATAACCATCCTTTGGTGGAAACTTTTTACTCATTGGTTGAGGATGACATACATGCTGCATACAAGGATAATGTACTTAAGAGTAGGGGTAGGAATAGTAGGAGCAACCTCAAGTTCAGTGAAAGGAAGGCCCTAAACAGGTTAAGAGATGACCGCACCATAGTCATCAGACCCACCAGTAAAGGCGGGCCTGTTGTGATTATGGATAAAGTGAGGTATCAAGAGGCTATGTTTTCAATGTTGAATGAAGATAAATATTATTCAAAGATTACAAAAGAAGAAGTTGATGCCATTAAGTACAGGCTTTCTATGATGGTTGATGACCTAGTTAAGAGTTTTACCATCTCTCCTGATTTGGCTAGGCTCCTGGAGGTGGAATGCCCCATGATTCCAGCAATACAGGGCCTACCCAAAATACACAAAGATGGAGTAAACCCCCCATGAGGCCTATAGTGTCTGGGAGGAGGTGGTGTACTGAGCCCTACTCCTTATATGTTGAGAAGTTGCTTCGACCTGTGTTGGATAAAAGTACCATAATCCTTAAGGACACTAAACAATTCTTGTTGGATTTATATAGTTACACTAGTGCTTCTCAGTTAAATCCAGATACACTTTTCGTGACACTTGATGTGCAGTCATTGTTCACGGTTATTTCCAGTGATTTGGGTATAGAATCAGTTAAGCAGTATTTGAGTAAGCATAGTAACTATGATGCTAAGCAGGTGGATCTGGTATGCCTGTTTTTGGAAGAAATACTTGAGAATAATATCTTTGTATTTGAACAAAATTTCTACCTACAGCGAGATGGCATAGCTATGGGCACTTCATGTGCCAATAGCTATGCCAACATGGTTTTAGCATGGTGGGAAGAAGAGGTATTGTTTGTGAATGACAGTTATAGGAAGAATGTGTTATTCTATCGTCACTTTGTTGACAACTTTTTTTTATTTGGAATAGTAAACCTGAGGCCTTAGAGTCTTTTGTACTTGAGATGAACCACATGACTAATTATCTTAGGTTTACCATGAATTTCTCCCCTATTAGAATAAAGTTTTTAGATGTCTATGTAGAGAAGGTGATGGACTGCCATGTCAACACTGGAGTATATAGAAAACCATGTCATAGAAATACCCTGTTACACAGACACAGCATGCATCCGTATTATATATTTAGAAACATCATCAGGGGGCAAGGGATGAGGATCTCTCATCTTAATGCAACAGACTCAGGATACCAACATGAGTTACTTGAGTTTAAAGATAGATTACTTGAACGAGGATACAACTATGGAGAGATAGAGAAGGGCCTTTTAGATATGGATTTGATTAGAGAAGAGAGGACTGCACCCTATTTCTCTAACTATTCGGTACCTATGAGTGAAGCAAGAAGTATACCATTTGGTGTTATAATTCCAATGCTTTATACCACTGACAATGAAGCTATTTTTGACATTCTCAGTAAACATTGGAGGATTCTTACCACTGATAATGATATCAAAAGTATAGTTGGAGATAGATCAATGTTTAAGTTTAGGAATAAATCGAATTTGAGAAGAATTCTTTGCCATTCTGTACATGAACATGATATGAATGATTGCTGTGGAACTAGACCATGTGGGCACTGCAATTTCTGTGGCTTCATTGAGGTCAATAATCGGTTTGTTCATCGGGACTCAGGACAGAAATAGAAATTTAGGGAAGCTGCGGATTGTGGCTCCCAAAATGTGGTATATTTGGCAGTTTGTCGAACATGTTCCTTGTTCTATGTTGGTAAGACCAACAGGGCTTTTCGTAATAGAATAAGGGAACATTTGTATGCCATTAGGATAGGACTTGCTAATAATGCCTTGGCGAAACATGTTAAAGCTATGGGTCAAGAGCATGTTTTTCATTTTATGGTCATTGACTTTATCAGACCCATTATTAGGGAAGGAAATATAAGGAATGGTACTGAAAAGAAGGAGATGGGTTGGGTTATGAGACTGATGGCAGACAGGGGCATGGGCCTTAATGAGAGGGCCTCCCTCAAACCAGTTCTCAGGTCCAGAAAGCTGGTTGTAGGATGACATTAGTACTCCTGATCTATTAACGTCCTTTTATCATTAATATTATCATTTTTATTTTTGTGAAAAATAGTGGAAGCTTTTTGCTTCATTGCTTTTTTAGTTTATGTCAGCCCCATATTCTAGCCGTTTATGCTTTGTAAAAGCTTAGTTATATGTATTTTTTCTATATAATTAGTAAGAAGACACAACTGGTTCTTAGTTCAGGTAAGTTAGTTATAGGATCCCAGTTGCTTATGCTTCGTATAAGCTCAGTTATATGTATTTTCTTTATATAATTATTAAGGAGACATAACTAGTTCTGTGTTCAAGAAAGTTAGTTATAGGATGATATCATTGCCCCTGAATTATTTAGGATGCTCTTAACATTGTGTAATATAGTGGAAGCTTTTTGCTTCAATGTTTTCTATATATTTTTTAATATATGTCAATTATTTATGCTAGCTGTATAAGCTTAGATATATGTATCGTTTATATATTTTTAGTGTTGATGTATGCTTAATTAAGTTATTGCTTGTGCTTTTTATAATTGTTTTAACCTTTATTATTGTATAAATTGTTCGAGTCACATGATTTGGAAGACTATATAAGACCAGGATATGAGGTACAGGTGTTTTTTGGTCTGATGAAGCATTATGTGAAAGCACTTATCAATGTACACCAATAAAGGATTGATACTTTGAAGAAGACTGGCTGATAGTATTCTACATGGTTGCCTCTGTCATATGTTTGCTGCTGTTTTAGTGTTAAATCAGAAAGTAAAAACAATTCAAATGCAGTGCAAGCTAGCACACTTGAGTGTGTAGCAATAGTAAAGCAAATACAGTTTAAATAAATGCATTTAAATTAAAAATGACTAAAACAAGTGCAGAAGGCAGTTAATTAGGAAAATATAAAGATGGCAGCACTTAGAATATCAGAAACCAATGCCAACAAATATATAAATAATTCAGTCAAGCAAACATTAAGACAGTGCAGAACTCTGAACTGTTAAAAAGTTCCAAAAAATATACTTATCAGCTCTATATTTCCAGATTGTTTGAGAAACACACTCAGTCAGAACACAAGGAGATTCTAACAATGGTAGATTCTAGCAAAGTGTTTTTTTTTTTTTGTAAAGTGGAAAGAGAGAAAGGAGGAACAGATGATAATTCATGGTTAAGAAACTAACTGGGTCAGCCTTCTCAAATGTTCTCTCTGTATTAGGTAGAATGAGCTAATGACACTAGACTGGGAGGAGTGTCCCAGATCAAATTTACAGCAGGGACGGGCAGCTGCAAAGCCACCAAGTATAAGAACAAGATACCAATAGGGAGGGAGAGTGGGAGACTATTTTAGGCATAAAACACTATAGACAAAATTTATCACAGCAGAAAAACAGCAGTGAGCCACTAAATGAAAGTTTTAAACAGATAAAGTAGCAAGGAGACTCTAGGGAATGTTTTAACTACAAACAAATCAGTTATATGATACACTTATTGGCAGGAAATCAGAACAAACAGATGCTTAACAAATGGAGAACATTTCCAGTTAATACTTTCACACAGTGAAACTAGCTGAAAAAGCTTTACAAACAGTGTGACAGTAAAAACCTTATTTGTCAGGCTGTGTAAGGCAGACAATTTTAGCACAACTGTGCAGACTAGTTTATAGCAATAAAATACAGTAGAAAGTATGCAGCAGACTGTGAAGATATGTGAAGGTGGCCAGCCTAGCTAGATAGACTTTTGCAGATAATTCTGTCATTTGTAAATATTAATATAGGCCACAGGCTTGTTCTCTTAAATGTGAGAAAAGTTTGTTAAATTTTCGTCAAAAATGTAACAACAGTGCACTCTGCTGGAAGAAAGCTGATAAGTCAAGCATTTTATGACTGATATCAAACTCGGAGCTGTGATGTCTGGACCAGCAGATTCTTTCTTTTGTTTTGAGACCAGATTGAATTGCTAGATTTTTACAAATATAATGTCTTTAATTGCTGTGGTTTCCTGACCAGGTGCAAGGTCAGAGATATGTTAAACTCTGAGTTTCTGTTAGCCTGGGAACTAGAGAAGAATGATGTCATCTACAATAGGTCAGCAGTGATGTATTATCAATTTAAAAGACGGTCTCAGAGAGAGATAAAGAGAGAGCATTTTGGATTTTGTCTAAAGCTGACAACAACTCACCAGTACTCTGCTTTTGCTCTTTATGTAAGTTTATTTAGAACTGTGATTGGTCTTAGGAAACAATAGAAAATAGTAAGTTTAGTCTAGCTGTTTTCTATATTTATGTCAGAACTATTCTACAGTATTATTTTAAGCATTTTCCTGTGATGTCTGAACTCTTGACAAGCACTGTGTAGTAAAAAGTATTGTCTTGTGTTTTATTATTTATTATTATATATTTTAAACCTTTCAACTGTGGCTGTTTTGTGTAGTGATAATTTAAGCTCTAGAGTACACTGCATGTATATAGTGATACTGTACAAAGCCACTCCAATAGTCTTGCTGCTCAGTCACACTTACTATTTGGATAATAATATTGCAAATTTAAATTGGGCACCCTTTGGTAAGGATCTTATTTGTAGCTGATATAAGTGGTTGGTGGCAGCTGGTACTATCTTATAGACTGGCAGGAAGAGGCATAGCTGGAGAACCTGTGCCAACCTTCCCCAGGAGAGTCTGTGTGTTTGTATATAACTCATATCTTAAAGAGTGTGTGTGTGTGTGTGTGTGTGTGTGTGTGTGTGTGTGTGTGTGTGTGTGTGTGTGTGTGTGTGTGTGTGTGTGCGCATGTGTGTGTGTCAACTACTTGAGCAGGGACATGAAGAACTGGTTGGACAGAGAGGGTGCTGGAGGTTTTAGCTTGAGCACATGTTGAAACCTGTACCCTGTAACTGTGTCAGTGGGGAGTCTTATTGGGGATCTGGAGTGAAAGAGAGAAACCAGCCCCAGACTGACTGTAATCTCTGTGTGCTCTTAAGGGAAATTGTACTTTACTGTGTGTGTATTTGTTATCCTTCCCAATGTGGATGCCCCTCACTGGTGTTAGTGGTGAGGACTGAGGTTCCTGGATTACTGGTCCAGTGCACGGGCATCACACAGACCATAAACAGTGTTATAAATGGCTAGAATAAGCAATAGCTAGTAAAAATAAGCAAAAAAACAGGATACTTATTGTTATATATCACACATCAGAGGTCAGTGCCCCTCCTCCTCTCAGCTCAATGTGTATAGACAGAAATCCTCTCAAAGGTAGGGCTTAAATATCAGGATGTACAACCTAAAGCAACTTAAAAAAGCTCAAAATAACCAATGAGTGCTTACTCCAAGCCCTAAACCAACCAATCTCTACCAGCCAGCAGCCAATCAACAGCAATTACTTTCACTAAAGTTGAAAAAGAAAGGCTTCTGCTGAGCCAAGACGGCCTGGAACATGTGCTCAGAACAAACAAACACTGCAAACAACCAGGCCACAGAGACAGCAATCATAAACTGGGCTGTGCTACATCTACTAGCTACACTATTTTAGGCAGGAAACACTACAGAAATGTTTATCACAGTAGAAAAACAGTAGTTAACCACTAAATGAAAGTTTTAAACAGAAAAGGAGCAAAGAGACTCCAGAGAATGATTTTAACTGCAAATAAATCAGTTATATGATACACTCCTTGGCAGGAAATCAGAACAAACAAACAGATGTTTAACAAATGGAGAAAATTTCCAGTTAATACCTTTCACACAGTGAAACTAGTTAAAAAAGCTTTACAAACAGTGTGACAGTAAAAACCTTATTTATCAAGCCCTGTAAGGCAGACAGTTGTAGTATAACAGTGCAGATTAGTTTATAGCAATAAAATACAATAAAAAGTATGCAGCAGACAATAAACAGTGCTATAAATGGCTAGAATAAGTGATAACTAGTAAAAATAAGCAAATAAAAACAGGATACTTATTGTTATATATCACAGATCAGAGTTGTGGTCAGTGCCCCTCCTCCGCTCAGCTCAGTGTGTATAGACAGAAATCCTCTGAAAGTTAGGGCTTAAATGCCAGGATATACAACCTGAAACAACTTAAAAAAGCTCAAAAGAACCAATTAGTGCTTACTTCAAGCCCTAGACCAGCCAACCTCTACCAGCTAAAAGCCAATCAACAATTGCTCTTACTAAAGTTGAAGAAGAAAGGCTTCTGCTAAGCCAGGATGGCCTAGAGCATGTGCTCAGAACAAATACTGCAAACAAACAACCAGGCCACAGAGACAGCAAACATGACGTGGGCTGTACTACAGCGACTAGCTACACTATTCTAGGCTGAAAACACTAAAGAAATGTTTATCACAGCAGAAAAACAGTAGTGAGCCACTAAATGAAAGTTTTAAACAGATAAAGGAGCAAGGAGACTCTAGAGAATGCTTTTAACTGCAAATAAATCAGTTATATGATACACTTCTTGGCAGGAAATCAGAACAAACAAACAGATGCTTAACAAATGGAGAAAATTTCCAGTTAATACCTTTCACACAGTGAAACTAGCTAAAAAAGCTTTACAAACAGTGCGACAGTAAAAACCCTATTTATCAGGCCCTGTAAGGCAGGCACTTTTAGTACAACAGTGCAGATTAGTTTATAGCAATAAAATGCAGTAAAAAGTATGCAGCAGACAATAAACAGTGCTATAAATGGCCAGAATAAGCAATAACTAGTAAAAATAAGCAAAAAAACAGGATACTTATTGTTATATATCACAGATCAGCATTGTAGTCAGTGCCCCTCCTCTGCTCAGCTCAGTGTGTATCTAGGACAACAAAGGCCCACTGGTACATGCTATAAATCTCAATTAAATTAGACAAAAAAAAACAGGACAAACTAGCAAATGGATCTGAAAAAGCCACTGGTGTTCAGACATTTAGAAACATTTCAGCAATTAACCATCTCTCACAAAAATAATTACTGCATCTCCCAAGTAGACCCCACCCCATGGTAAAACAAACCGGTTTAGTAAAGGAACAAAATTATAAAGTTACAGTTAAAATGCTTCAAAAACAGTTTTAGAAAGAGAAATAGCAAAACACAATCAAGTGCTATGGAATTTTTATGCTCACCATGAAGAAATGAACAGAGAAATAGAACAAAATCAATTTAGGGTTTAAAAGGTCTCCAAATCAGTACACAGAGGTACTGCTTCAGAGATCCAGCCATAAAGGACAGCAAAGGCCCACTGAGCTGTGCTATAAATACCAAATAAATAAAAACAAAAGAAACAAGAAAAAGCAACCAGCACACAGCTGTGGAAAAGCCAGTGGTGTTCATAGATTTATACCAGCTTAGAAAATGGCAGTGATTAATCCTCTCTCACAAGACTAATAACTACAGTTTCCTAACATGTCCTAACATCTGGCTGAACAAACTATTTTAGATAATGAAACAGGTAAGGTATTTACAACTAAAGTACTTCAAAAACAATTCCAACAACAGAAATAGCAAAGCAAAATCAAATGCAAAATGTTTTTTTTTTTTTTTTTTTTTGTAAATTGGTACAAGTTTATATCTTATGTTGGCTTACCACAGTAACCATACTAGTCACCCATTCTGTTGGCTCTAATTAATTGCTTCTTAATGATACTTATAATTACGAGAACTACTATATGTGATATTTTTATAGCAGTTTTCTAAGTTAATAAATAAAATAAGTGTTGTGGTAAAGAATATCATTGGTTTGGCTCTGTATATTATTTGAAGTGTCTCTCCATGACTGTGCAGCTGCTTGCATATATGCATATGTACTCTTTGCTTTCATGCTGTGAATTTTTGCATTCCTAGCTTCTTCCAAGATAAACAACCTAGAATAATAGGACAATTTACTTCTTTAAGCAGTACAGTTTGAAATAAGGCATTATACTCATATTTATATATTCATATGCTAGTATTGTTTGGCACAGTCATTTTCCTTGACAATCTCTTGCTTCAAAAGTGTTTTCAGGCATAGTATTACACTCTACACCATTGTTTAACTTAAAATTTAGTTTAATTCTCAGCATTTCATGTTCATAAACTGACTTAAGTTTCAGTGTTTCCAAATCATTTTTAAACTTTACTGAATTAACTATTTTCAAGTTAAAACCACCAACAAGCAGCTCATTTTCATATTTTATTTCAACAGCATACACATTATGAATAAATGTCTTTGTGTTTCTACATCTTTGACAAACAATTCTTTCTAGCACAGCTGTTGCAAAACTGAGTGAGGGACAGTGCTTCTCGTGCTAATACCCACACCAAATTTGAATTTCAGTTGCACCATATATGCTGTATATTTCATGACTCTTTTCCACAGCTACATTACTGTTAGGATACATTTTGTCTTACATATTTCCATTTTATCAGTAAATTATTTTAACTGTGTGACTGTACTTTCAGTTGTTTGCATACATCCACACATTTTGATTAGGTTAGGTCAGCCTCTCTAAATAGACTGTACCCTCTTTTATCATTTATTCTACTAGAAGCTATTCTGTAGCTTACCAGCAGCATACCAGCAACCATCTTACAGTCTTAGTAGGATCTTATGATGTTTTAAAGAAAAACAATGGTGAATACATGGCAAGCATTTTCTAAGATTACAATAATTTTTGGACTGCTGCTATTTTTTTCTTTCTCCTCTTCTGGGAAAACAAAAGTGTTAAACTCATTCATGGGTTCTCCCACAGCAAACTACAGAAATAGGAGATACTGAACTCTTGCAGGCTTCTCAGCTAGACCTTGTAGTGAGAAATCAATTGAATTTCTGTATCCAGAGCTTTCAGCTTTCTGAAAAATGTCCTTACAGTGAGAAAATTCCTGGTGGCTGCTTTTAAACTATTTTCTAACAGCAAATTATACTTTCTACCACATACATTCTTGAAACTTCAGCAACTGTAATGTTTTAATGTTTGTCAGAAAGCTTCATAAACAAAAATAACACTGCAAGAGTTATAATCCTGCATGATATCTTTACTTATACTGCTTCTAGAAAGTTTACCAAAATGAAATATAAACTGTAGTTATGCATTTGCATATTTACAACTAAGTACCATATACTGCATTTAGAAAATTGTTTTGATCAAGCAATTTTCAGTGAGTGAAATAAACATTTGGTGAAATGTGTTTTATTGGAGTATCAACCTGCAGAAGATTCCTGAAGCTAGTAACCTCATCCAATCAGGTCTATACTTTTCTAGTTAGTGAAAGAATTTAAAACATGCAGGCTCTTATAAATCTCTGTGAAGCAAAAAGTCACCAGTCTAGAGATCTGAGTTTCATTCTATGAAAATAGAATTAGAAATTATCACTAAGAAATAATAATAATCACCCTTAAATGAACAGGCAGTACATTAAAGAAATGGATAGAATAAGAGGTAGTCAGAGACAGAAAAAATGATGTGGTAAACGTGGGAATGTCAGGAAAAAAAAAAACAAAGAATCTTACTTCAAGACACTATACTGGAAGGATCCACACAAAGGATTTATTTCAGTACTCAGCACTTTCAACTAGGCTCTTTCTTTTCTTCAGATTCTGACTGCCTCCACATCTTGCATTATGTATTAAACATATTTAAGAGGGTCCCTTCCTTGTCCAGTTCTTTCCTATTACAGGACAGGAAGTAGACCTTAGTTGTTTCACAGTGTAGGTGGTAGTTGGATTTATGAAAACATTAGGTATTCTTCCATTTTGTTTTCTTTCTTTTATGTTTGTATGTATTTCATGTCTTTATTGTATAAGACATGCAATTATGTGTTTACTGGTTAATTAGTCAAATAAGTAGAAAAAATATCTACTTGTATAAGTAGGAAAAAAGAAGAATGTTTTCTTGATACAAGCTGTGTAAAAAGGAAAAAAAAAGGAAAGAACTGATGCACTGTTTGGGAAACAATTAGTAGTAAATGTGATTTGTTCATGAATATGAAGTTTGGTAAGAGATGAAGAAATTAAAATATTAAAATGCAACTATATTAATAACCAGAATAGTGGTAATATGGGATATGAGAAAAAGAGAAAGATGCATTAGATTGATAGCAGTTTATGCATACACAAATATGTCGGAAAGAAACAATATGTTTGAAGAAATAAAACTGTATTTAATAGTATTATAGGAGACTTTAACTGCAAGTTTAAAAAAAGGAAAAAAATAACACAGGGTGTGAAAGCAATGAAAGAATTTATAAAATATAGAGGGCTGAATATAGAGAAAATATGGAGTGGGCATATAGAAGGGAAATTCTAAAACAAATGATTATATTATACATTTGAAGATATGAAAGAAGTGACAGGTGGGGTAGGAGTGGCTGAATATTTGGATCATAGAATAACATGGACAGCAGAGGATAAAGAAATGAAGGAAAGGGAATAAAAAGATTAACTGGTGAAGTAAGTAGAAAGGGTGAGATGAAGGAAGAACCTAGAATGCTATTAAAATGACAATGAAAATATATTTTAAGAGTTGAACATACTTGTGGGTAGCTTTTAAAGAAAAATATAAAAATTGCTAGTAGAAAATAAAGAATAACAAAGGAAAATGGAATATGAATAAAAGAAAGAGTAAAAAGGAGGTAGAAGAAAGAAGTGGTAGAATAAAAGAGACAGAAAATACAATTCCATGAAATGGATAAATAAGAAAAGGCAATTATATATAGAAAAAGATTATTTTTGAAAGGAAAAAGAAGTTCCACCTTTTAGGGAAAGGATGGGAAGAAAGAAAAAGAAGAGGAAGAAGAAACAAAAAGGCATTTGTTTACTTTAGCAACTTTATCACATACAAGAACAACTAAAATACTTTACTATAAAAATATGCAATTTATATTATGAACACTTTCACAGAGATAATGTTAAGAACACAAATTGTTTTCTTTACAGTTACATTTTTCCTTCTGCTCCCCATGTCCTCAGAGTCTTTCCAAACATTAAATATCATGAAGTGAGGCAAATGATTTACAGTTCCCCCAAGTTTAACAAAACCAGCAATGGTACACTCTTTCCTTTTATTCTTACACAGACATATTTCATAAATAAGATTGATTATTTAAATTCCCACATTTATTTGTTAATTTCCATATTGCTGGTCTTCTTCTTCTTCATCTTCATCTCCCAACTGCAGATTACAGTTCATTTCCAAGGTACTCCCAATTCTTCTGGTCAACTCCTGTGCTTTTCTTGATCTTGCAAGCATTTTCATTTGGAACATTGAAAAGGGTTTCACTGGCAAAGTCTCTCAATGTGCTTTATTATCAGAAGAATGAGACTCAGAATCCCCCTCTGCTTGTTGGCTTACTTTTTGTTGGGCAAACTTTTGTGTTTCCTCCTTGGCCTGTTCTGCACTAAAAATGGCTTTGATTCTCCCGAAAAAATATTCTGAAGACAGCTGGATACTACAGCTTGAATATAATACATGCATCTCAACATTCCATGATTACTGGAATAAATTTGTTTCTATTCTGCCTGGTGTACAGTGAATAATCATTTTCCACAAACACTCTACTGTCTCCACCTGTTAATACTTTGCCCTTTTGCCACAGTTTTGTCAGGACCAACTCTTTCTGCTGGTAGGTTTCTATCTTTACTAATAGAGGTCTTAGCTGCTTTCTCATGTCCTGATTTGGAGCATACACATGGTGTGCCCTTTCAATGTACAATTCCTGCTGTGGAATACCAGTCTAGCTGCTTATTTATGCCTTCATAAAATTAATACAGTCTGTTTCTTTTAGTTTCTCTGGTACTGAAGAAAATCTCAGATTTTCCCCACACGCGCAGCCTTCTAATTCGACTATTTTCTGAAACATTTTGAGCAGTGTCATACTCAGCCAGCCTTTTCTACATTTCAGCCTCTGATTTTGCAGTTTTATCAGCTCATCTGAATATCTGTTTAAAGCTTCTTCCATTTTTTTCCAGCCTTTTGGTAATTGAGTCGATATTCTCCTTCAGTGTTTCATTTATTTTAATCGGTACTGAGTACATTTGACTTAGTTTTCCTCTAGATTACTAGAAGCCATGTCTTTCACCAAAGCTGGACCTTGAACTGCTTTTTGATGAACAGTTGCAGTATTCTTCACAGTTAGTGTTTTCTCTTTAACGTTTCCACTTGATTTTCTCTCTGGCTCTCTTAGTTTTTTTTTTTTTTTTTTTTTTTGCTGGCATCCAGGCAGTGTACTTACTAGCCAGTTATTAAATTTTACTCAAGCTGACAATATCACTGGCTGTTGTTTTTCAGTTTCTGTTTTCACACCAGGAGAGCTGAAGATAGCCTGTTGATTAGTGTGCAGCCATCTTGGAAGTCCCGATGAATATTTGTTCTTACGCTCTAAGCCACTTTGCTTACTCTTTTATTACTCTGAGTAATTGTTCCTAATCCTATTAATCACTATATATAAACTGTTTATTTGCAACCGATTATACAGCATACATTGCTTCCTTACAAAATAAGTAATGTACTTCTTTATTAAACAGAAAAAAATTGTATTGCCTTCAAGTATTGCATCTTTATAATGTAAAAAGTCATGTTAAAACAAACATTCTTTAATCATCTGCTGGTTTTTCCTTATTATGCATAATATTTATGATTGTTAGTCATTTATGTGTAACATTATGGCTGGGATTCATAGATGTTTGACACAATGTGCAGTGCAACTTTATGTAGGCATCAGCACCATTCAGGGTGCTGGCATATCAGAGATTAAGAGTGGCTGCACAATGTGGAACATATTGCTGTATGTAGTGCATGCAAAAGATTGCATAATGATATGGACATGAGGTACCCCCACCTAAATAAGGCACAAGGATTATGCAAATGATTATGGCAAACAATGCAGAGTGATTCAGAATCTTATAATGCAGATGCACTGTGCTATGATACAAACATATTTAGAACACTTAAGACTTTTGGTGTGTGCTGTAAATAGGATTGGAATAGCAATGGTTATAGTTGAACAACATGTTAGCAGCCACCTTCAGAGACAGTACCCATGACTTTCTGTGTATTGTAGACATTTGTGTCATAACTGAAGGTACTGGCAACACCTTATAAACCAGACAGTAGTTAATGGATTATTAAATGGTGGGCTGATACCTTTGAGAATTAGAAGCTATACAAGAGCTATCTGAACTGTGTTGCCCACAAGCAAATTTAAGGGAGATGCTTGGAATGCCAGTCCAGATTAACACAAAGGTATGTGTAATATTAACCATCTTAGCTATGTAGACCTATCAGTGAGCAACAGTGGCTAGGTTATGCATATCAAAAGCATCACCCTTGTAAAGCCTACACCAGTTCCTTGACATTATACTGTTTATCTGGGAAAGTATATCTGGTTTTCTAGGAATGAAACAGAGAGAACCACCACTATGTGGACATTTTACAACATAGCCCATTTACCTGAAGTCCTGGGAGCCCAACAATACATACATATATTGTCAAAAAACAAACCAAAAGGTTCCGAACCAGCAGGTGTAAAACTCCAAAGGTTTATTAGGAAATGTAAAAGTAAAGCTTTGTCTCCCTTAGTAGGAAGACTTCTTCAGACAAAGGAAAAAATCATCAAACACAATTTAAAACCCAAAAAAAGGGGTGTGTGTTACAAAATTACAAACAGCTGCCTTAATTGAACCCACTGACATACCTTTACATTTAAAGTTGTATTACATTAAAAGCATAAATAAATGTCCACTTAGTGTAGACAGGGTGACAAACATAAAAAAGTTTTCAAAAAAGAAACATGAACTTGATAAAAGTAACCAAGAATGTCATAGTGAAGATTCATGAACCTAATCAAGTGTAAATACTGTTTGTTTCCCTTAAAATACATTTTAGCAAACAACTTTTCATAGGGTAAAACAAAACTCATACAGAATCTAGTGATTAAAAATAAAATAAAATGAAGTAATGCTTGCAACTAAGTATATACAAATATAATATCCATTCCTTAACAGAAAAGGTAGTAAGGAGTACACATCTCTAATGCATAATGAAGAATCAATAATACATGAATAAATAAACAGTGCAACTCAACTAGGAGTCTGCAAAAAGCGGAATTTCAAAGGCGTTTCTAATAAAAGAAATGCTATTTCTAATGTTAAATAACCGAATATGTTTATTTCTGTGTTAAAAATCTAACACAGAAATTGCTTGTCATTTCAACACCAACAGAATGCAACAACAGTATATGAAAAAGATTTTTTTTTAAAATGTTCCTTGAGCAATGGGTAAAGCACCAAGCTGTGATGAAAACACTTTCTAAGCTTTAGTATGCACAGTTGTAGCAGCCAAAACAAGTCAAAATGCAACTGTTTCAGAAAAAATATGGCAAGGCATTGCGTGGAAGACACTTCTAAATCAAAACAAACAAACCGCTGGATTCACAAGACGGTACTTCATTCAAGAACCATGCAGGTACTAAGCATGCGAAAAAGGCGGATAGCCAAACAAATGAAAAATCAGTTCACAATCGTGCCCATGAATACGACACATTGCTCTGCAAATGAGTTTGTACTGTGTGCGAAAAAGGTAATAAATAAATTAGCAGAAGACAAAAGAAAAAAAGAAACACAACACCTAAATAAATCCACAGCTGTTGGTGTTCAGTGACATTGACGATAGGTAAACTTAGTACTTCAACATTGGTTTTCTGACCTCTGCAGCGCTTCGCTGTATTTTGACCCATACCTTACTTTATTTTATTTTTATTTTCATTTTGCATAGTTTCGTTCAGGATTTGTATGTTTTATTTTTGCCAGGTTCTGCATTGTGGTCTGACTTGATTTTTGCTTACTTCTAGACACATACACCTTTTTGCGTAAGTAACAATGAGATCTTAATGTTTAGACCCACGGTATTTTGAAGTACTAAGTTTACCTATCGTCAATGTCACTGAACACCAACAGCTGTGGATTTATTTAGGTGTTGTGTTTCTTTCTTTCTTTCTTTTGTCTTCTGCTAATTTATTTATTACCTTTTTCGCACACAGTACAAACTCATTTGCAGAGCAATGTGTCGTATTCATGGGCACGATTGTGAACTGATTTTTCATTTGCTTGGCTATTCGCCTTTTTTGCATGCTTAGTACCTGCATGTTTCTTGAATGAAGTACCGTCTTGTGAATCCAGCGGTGCTTTACCCATTGCTCAAGGAACATTTTAAAAAAAATTATTTTTCATATACTGTTGTTGCATTCTGTTGGCGTTGAAATGACAAGCAATTTCTGTGTTAGATTTTTAACACAGAAATAAACATATTCGGTTATTTAACATTAGAAATAGCATTTCTTTTATTAGAAACGCCTTTGAAATTCCGCTTTTTGCAGACTCCTAGTTGAGTTGCACTGTTTATTTATTCATGTATTATTAATTCTTCTTTATGCATTAGAGATGTGTACTCCTTACTACCTTTTCTGTTAAGGAATGGATATTATATTTGTATATACTTAGTTGCAAGCATTACTTCATTTTATTTTATTTTTAATCACAAGATTCTGTATGAGTTTTGTTTTACCCTATGAAAAGTTGTTTTCTAAAATGTATTTTAAGGGAAACAAACAGTATTTACACTTGATTAGGTTCATGAATCTTCACTATGACATTCTTGGTTACTTTTATCAAGTTCATGTTTCTTTTTTGAAAACTTTTTTATGTTTGACACCCTGTCTACACTAAGTGGACATTTATTTATGCTTTTAATGTAATACAACTTTAAATGTGAAGGTATGTCAGTGGGTTCAATTAAGGCAGCTGTTTGTAATTTTGTAACACCCCCCCCTTTTTTTGGGTTTTAAATTGTGTTTGACGATTTTTTTCCTTTGTCTGAAGAAGTCTTCCTACTAAGGGAGACGAAAAGCGCTTTACTTTTACATTTCCTAATAAACCTTTGGAGTTTTACACCTGCTGGTTCGGAACCTTTTGGTTTGTTTTTTGACAGTTTGTTTTTCTTCAGTTTTGGAATACGAGATACATCAATAGAAATGGCTTTCACTCAAACTACCAGGTGGTGTGTAATACCATTACACACTGCACTCCTGTGCCACTGTGGCATTTCCCCAGTTTTATACATATGAATCATATCCAACCTATTTTCCATTTCATGTGGGGGAACTTCTCACAAGTTCAATTAGTTGGTAGGTGGCACACATAACTGGAGTACGCATGGCAGTATACAGGCATACAATTCAAGCAGAGAGCAGGCCAGCTGTAGTGTTGTAACACTTATGTGTTTCAAGCAGCACTGGATATACTTTGGAGATGTGGATAACGACCCCATCCACAACCACAAAACCATGGAAAAAATATTTACAGTACTTCCTACAAAGAAAAGTGTAACTTGATCAAGCATACCTTTGAACAATTTAAGGGATGCTTCAGCTGCCTGGACACATTGGGCAGGATGTTGCAATATGCAGTAGATACCTGCAGCAAAATCTTTGTTGTATTTGACATGCTGCATAATATGGCATTATGTAAGCAGCTGCAGCAGCATTTCTGTAAGGCCAGCAGTGGAACAGCCAATTGAAGAGTATGGGATGAAGAGGCAGCAACAAAGCCATATGAGAGGCAGAGAAAGGAGTGATACCACATGGCACTAATGAAGGGGTGGCATTTGGTCCACAACTATGGACCATTATCAAGATAATGCAAGCTAAAATTATGTATGTATTATCACAGCCAGGCAGTGCAAGACAGTGCATGGACTGGTCACATTATACATAAAAAATAAACTTACCCATGTAGGTTAAGGAGTCGGCAAGGCATGGACATCATTACTTGCATGAGAGGTAGCCAGGCTAATAGCAACAGTATGATGTGGCATAGAGTTATGAGAGGCAAATTGGGCAACTACTTGCTCTGATAGCAGGTTGTGGGAAATCAGGGCTCATATCCTACAGTGGTGGGGTTAAACTGCTATGTCATGACCATTGGTGATGTCCACTATGGTGTCCTGCAGTCTTGAGGCTCAATGCAGCCAGTGGCAGGCAAGGTGTAAAACCACAGGATTGAGTATCCACATCCTGATGGAGTGTCTCATTGTGAAGGGGCCTACAAAACTTTCATATCTATGACCTGGACAACAGCCATGTGTAAGATGGCTGTATGTGTACCTGCAGATGGTAATAAAGGTGTGGCAGGTATAGACCACAAGGAACATCACTGCCCACAACCTTGAAATTGGTCATGGCCATGTGTGGCCATAGCTGACAGTGAAGTCATCAGTGGTCTGTGTAGTGTGTATAGGTGTGGCACACGTCCAGCTACCATACATTTGGACCTTCCAGCAGTTATGCATTGCAAGACCTGCAATGGTAGACTGAAAGACAGTGGCCATGTGTCTCATTGAAGCACATATACAGGTCACATTTGGTACTGTAGACCTCAGCAGCAAAATCATTTCCCTGTCCCTATACTTTTTGTCAGTGTTTAGGTGTTTCATCTCATCACATAAGTGTGGAGCACACTCACAATCTCCATAATGCTATTGACAGCTGTTGCCTGTGTTTGGGTCACTGGCCTACAAATCTGTTGATTTATGATGCGTGACATCCCATACCAGTTGGCATAATGGTTAAGGCCTTTGCCTTCCAAGCACAAGGTACAAGGTTCGAACCTGACCTTTGGTTAATGCCTGCCTGGAGCTCTCATGCTCTCACTGTGTCTCTGTGGGGCTCCTCCCACCTCTGAAAAACATGCTGTTTCCATCTCAAACTCACCAAAACAATGTGGTGCACAGTATCCTCATTATAGGAGAACATGGATCACAGACTGTGTGCCATGGCAGAGCTAGCCACTCAACTGTATAAAATATGGCTCTTGGTGATTCAGTTCAGTTGACTAATGTTGCCAAAAATGGACATGGATTTTTGCTGGTGATAAGTGGGTTGAGGACCCAGCCTACTCTGACCTATGCCAAGGATCCATGCTATGGGGAGGGTGTATGTGCCCCTATTAACCAGTGTATGCCCACCATAAAACCCAGCAGCCCTGGGTAAATAAGATACTATCTGTCCAGTGTCCAGTTGCCCAACTTGGGTTACCTGGGATAGCTCTGTTGAGCAAATGCTGGACATAAAACCAGTCGACCTTCTAAACATAAACAAAGAATTGCTACACTCAGGATGCACCCTGTAAGTGGATGACATGATGATAAGGAGGAGGTTGTACATCCCATGTATCCAAGAGGCAAGATATAAGGGAAGTACCAACTAAGTACCAAAGCCACTTGGCTTGGAATCTAGTGTCTACCATTCAGGAAGAGGACAGGCTAGAATTGGTATGGGAATTATGAGGGAGAAGTTTGAGAAGACAGTGAGGGATGTCATCAGAATTAGTGACAGACTTATGACAGTTGGACTGCAGCCTAATGATAGGGCAGTTTTCATAATCTCAGCCTATGCCCCACAGCAGGGATGTGATAGTTAGTAAAAGAGTGCATTCAGACAGCAGTTGCAGGACCTACTAGATAAAGCAGAACAACAGGAATTGCTGTTGATAATGGGTGACCTGAATGCACACATTAGAACAGACAGAACAGGAGATGAGGACTGCCAATGTCCACATGGGTGGGGCAACAGGGATAAAGAAGGAAAGTCCATTCTAGACTTCTGCCTGGCAAATGGCTTGATAATAGCCAACACATGGTTCGGAAAGAGAGACGATCACAAGATTACATACAAGAGTGGCCAACATGCAACTCAGGTAGACTTCCTCCCAGTAAGGAAAGAGTACTGGGGTAGAATCAACAATTGCAAAGTCATCCTCAGTGGAACAGTTGGTCCACAGCATAAACCACTGGTTGCCACAATCAGCTGCAAGCAGTGGTCAGAGAAGACTCTAAGGTCACCAGAGACTAGGCTAAAGATTTGGGTGTTGACCACAGAAAAAATACAACAGTTCAATGAATTATTTAGGGCTCTAGTACCTCAAGAAGAAGAGGAAATAGGTGGAGTTGAAGAAGAATGGCAGTGACTCAAAGCAGCATGTGTGAGGAGTACATAACAGATATGTGGTAGAGCCAGGTATGGAAATAAGGCACATAAGGAAAGATGGTGTTGGAATGCAGAATTCTGGGAAGTCATCATAAAAAAGGAATACAGGAAAATTGGGAGATAGAAAAGATGGACCAGACTATGAAGGAATACTGGTTAGCTAACAAAGAAGCTAAGAAAAGAGTTGTGATAGCAAAGAACAATCCATCAGAGACACTCTACCAGCTTCTAGAAAGTAAGTCAGTAGATGACAAAAATAAACTATATCAGGTTGCTCAGTAAAGACAGGAATATAAAGAAGATAGTCAGCAACAACCTGCTCACCAGTCCACAGAACATCAAAGGCAGATAGAAGGAGCACTTCCCGCAGCTTCTGAATGAAGAAAACCCCACAGAAGCTGTACTGCCCCTGACACAGCCTACAATGACAGAAGAGGAGGAGCCCACCACAGAAGTAAGAACAGCACTAAGAAAATGAAGTCAGGAGAATCAGCAGGATCAGATGAGGTCACAGCAGATATGATAAAGATGTTGGATGAGAGGGGTGAAATGGATCCTGAGGGTTCTCATAGCAGTGTGAAGAGAAAGGTGTATGCCGGATGACTAGAAAATAAGTGAATCTACTTCAGTAGATTAAAATGTCAGATAACTGAAATTCAAATTTACAAGACAAGAAGATCACAGTTTCATAACAAAGAAATTCTACCGTGTTGAAACTTGTAAGAATGAAGCACCTACTGTGGATGTCCGACAACACTCACAGTTTTTGAATGGAGATCGCAGAGGACAGAGATAAGCAGCTGCTCCATTTAAACATGATTTAAAGTAAAAATGTACTGTATTCAGCGTTTTTGCAGGGAGCAAGCCCCCTGCGCCCCCCCCCATACCGCCTGCAAATTATATATATATATATATATATATAGATATATATATAGATATATATATATATATATATATATATATCAACTCCGAGATCATTCTACAGTGGAGAAAAGGGTAAATTTTACAATCCTCACTGCACCACAATCTCTATTTGAAATGTTAAAAATATACATTTTTACTTTAAATCAGGTGTTTTTCTCTGTGCTCCGTGATCTCCATTCAGAAACTCCAAGTGTTGTCAGACATACACAGTAGGTGCTTCTTTCTTAGAAGTTTTGACATGATAAAATTTCATTGTTATGAAATTGTGATCTTCTCATCTCGTGAATTTGAATTTCGGTTATCTGACACTTTGATCTACTGAAGTAGATCCAAATAAGCATACTAGTGCCAGTGTTCAAGAACAAAGGGACATTCATAATTATGGGCAGTATAGAGTTATCAAACTTCTGCCAAATTGCATGAAACTTCTGGAGAGGGTGATTGATAAATGAATATGCAGAGCAGTAGAAAGCTGCATGGGAGATGAACAGTTTGGATTCAGGTCAGGATACAGCACAACTGACCCGATGTCTGCAGTGAGACAGATAGCTAAGAAGAAGTGGGAGATGAGGAAAGAGCCCAACTGGGCATTCCTAGCCTTTGAGAAAGCATATGACAAAGTCTCAAGAAAACTGATTTGGGCAATCCTATGGTAGTTCAAAGTCCCAGAAACCTTGTTAAAATTAGTGCAAGCTATGTACAAAAACCCAATGACTCAAGTACAAACAGAGGGGTTCACAGTAGGACTGGGTTTGCACCAGGGTCTAGCTCTGAGCCCACTGTTATTTATACTGGTGATGGACTGCATTAGCAAACAGGTCAGCAGGGAAAGATCAACAAAATTGCTTTATGCAGGCAATGTGGCATTACAGGCAGACTCTGAGCAAAAACTTCAGCAAAGGATAGAGAAATAGAATGCAAAACAGAAGGCACATAGGATGAAACTGAGTACAGATAAGACAGTTGTAATGGCAGCAAGAAGTGGAATTCAGTAGAAACTGAGAATTGAGATAGAAGGGAAAATAATGGAACAGGTTAACAGTTTCAAGTATCTGGGAAGGATGGTTGAGAAGAAGGGAAGCCTGAATGAGGAGGTCAAAGCTAAAATCAGGGGGCTGCAGCCAACTGGCACACAGTGTCAGATGTAGTATATAACAGAAGAATGCCAAAGAAGCTGAAAAGTAAGGTGTACAAAACAGTGGTGCAACCAGTACTACTATATGGTATGGGAACTTGAGCAGTAAAGGCAGAACAGTTGAGGAAGTTGGAGGTAATGAAGATGAAGTGCCTAAGATGGGTGGTAGGGTGCACACTGTGGGACAGATGAAGAAATGAGGACATAAGAGCAGAAGCCAAAGTAGCCCCAATTGCAAAAAAGGTCAAACAGAACAGATTACAGTGGTTTGGGCGCATGTGCAGAAAAATAGAAGACAATCTGGTGAAGAAGGTTTGGGACAGATAGGAAAAAGGCAAGAGGAAACAAGGGCATCTAGCAAAGAGGTGGATGGATTGTGTGAGAGAAGCTCTGTGCCAGTCAGGCATGAATGTTGAAGAAGGCAGGAGAATGGTATTGAATAGAGATAGATGGTGACAGCCGACACTACAACCTGTCCTCAGTAGAAAAACGGGAAAGGGGGGTTGATGATGATGATGATGATGATAAGGGATTGAGCTGATACCCCTGTGGTAAAACAGGGCTGCATCACTTCTCCCCTACAGTAGACATGCAAACATCTGAGGCAGTACAGATGTCAGAAGAGGATGTGTAGGGTTAGGACTCATGAACAACCCAGGTATGGTTCACAATCACTCATTTCCCTGAAGTTCTGTGACCCCTACACTACACAGGGACTGTCCTGCACTCATGTGGTTTTGACCTGTACCTACACGGGAACCTGTGATGTTGGTGATTTGGGGAGTCCTTCCATGACAGTGTTGTAAGTAGTGCCATAATGCCATTGGACTGTGACATGTGCATGTTATTATAATCAGAAAACCTGCTGACATGTGGCATGTGCTGCCCCTTGTGCTTCATCCACCAATAGAATCTGTGAAAGCATGAAAGCATGAGACCTTTGGAATCACTCAAGCATATACCTGTAGCCCCATTCCCTGCCATGCATAATGATAGCTAATTCTACGTGTGAATAACTTATGAAGATATGCATACCTTGACATGTGGGCTGTTGCATTTGCAGCCCAGATTCACATTAAAGAACAGATATGTAGAAGGACCTTGTTGAATCAGTTCCATCACATATACGTCACACTGTACCATACAGACATGTACTGGGTAGTATTAACCTGGTGCATTCCTTACCGATACTCAGATGGTTATTGTTAGGCTAGCTTCCACATCCTGGCTACCCACTGGTATGAAAGCATTCTCCCCCACTACCCAAACATGTTCAAAAGGCATTCTTCCATCTTTTTGAGGCATTTCTAAGTTGCGGGTCCACCCTCTGTAGTGTGCATGTCCTTAGAAATGTCCTTGTCCTTTGCACAGAATATCATATTAGTTAATCTTCACCATACCTTTTGCTGAGGCCAATTATGAATACTCATGACATTCACATCCTGCACCACTCCCTACCACACCTAATTCTGATACAGCTTGTCTGTGGTACCTTTGCTTAGGATTTGCATATCCTGGTTTGTGAACAATGCCTTTGTACATGTGGATTATACATCTAAGTGAATATGTGTGTCAAGTAGTCTCAAGAATTCATCCACTAACTCTGTTACCCCCATTATGCAGCTAGTTAGCTGGCCCCTGTATTTCTGCGCACCCCTCCACATGTATACTCTGCTACTATGAGTTGCCATGCCTACCACTATAGACTGGTGTGTTCATTCCAATGAGTTTTGCCTTCCCTATGCACCCAGTGCCCAAGGTCTGCAAGAGCACTGCCACATCTGGGCATGAGAATGCCATACCATTGTGCTGTTTCCTCCCTTACAGATGCCACAGGTGTTGTGTACACTACTGGGATACATTACAAGTTTGTTTTTTCAGCTTCAGTATTAATATACCCACTTCCAGATAATTAGTATCTATAGTCCAGCATTCCAGTAATTTTCATTTGTAGGTGCTGTCACACAAAATGGTATCCATGTATTTTATTACACTAATGAAGGCTTCATAGCACAGTGATTATACTAAGAAATTAATATAGCACCACTGTCTGCATTTAAAATATATTGTGCTACCCAACCCAGCCAACATTAGCCGTGTTCAGTACAGCTCTATGGAAGTGAACATTATGCCTGTGCACATAGTCTGTGTTGAGCTGTAACACTGAAACTGTTTTCTGTGAAGGCTTGGCAGAGCCCTTTGTTTCACTACGATGTGCATCATGTAGTATCCAAATTTGCATCTGTGCACTTGTGGCTACCATTTTGCTCCATGAGTTGACCTGTATAGTATTTGTGCCTTCCTCTGGTGTTGTGAACTGCAGGGATCCAACTTGGTGCAGTAGGGAAAACAAGAGTTTCCTATTCTTCCTTCAGAGAGATATTTCTGAGCACCTGCTGGGAAGGTATGATAGTCCCCTGTTCAAAGAAGATACATGACATTAGATTACCAGGATGGTGACTAACATCATTCATTGTGATGAAAAATGCTAACAGTGGTATAGTGACCTGCAGTGGCACCACCATACCTGCTTCAGCAATGGGAGGTAGAGGTTAGGGAGAGAGCACAGGACATATATTGTAGCATTTGTCCTCCTATTATTGCATTACTTGCTGTACCTGTGTATTGAGGTGTGCATACTTACTTTTAAAGTGGCTGAAGAACATGATTTGAACATGGCAGGATATTGCAGGAGATGGGAGTGATTCATCTGCCATTTATGGCAGCCCAGTGTGTAACTGCCATTGTATGTATGCCATATGTGCTTAATAATTGTGTTGTCTTTTTCTCATCTGTCTGCAGGTTTGGTTGTGGTAAAGTATGTGAAGCAGTAGTGGTCACCTCAGTGTTGATTTACCAGTGGTTTCCAGGTCTTCCTCTCTGCAGGAGGACAGATATCACCTTGCTGAAGGTGATGTTAAGGGACTGATGATGGCTTCTGTGAGCAATTCTCAGGAGAAGGGGTGGATACTTCTCTTCTGACAGTGGCCTAGAGGGATGTCCCATTATCTCTTGGTGTCATTTTCAGAGGCTGGTGTCACCTGAGTTGCATTGGCAGCAGCTGGCTGCCTGCCCCAGCTTAGTGGATAGCTTCTTGGTGCGACTGGCTGAGTCAGTCAACTCAACTGGAAGGTCCCAACCATTGGGTTACAAGAGCCAGGTCTTAGCCATGACATCAGAAATTAAGGTGACTGGCTGGGTGTTGCCATCTGAGCTGGTCTGATATCTGGCCATGCCCCCTGCCTTATCACCATCCAGGTATTCTCCATCTTTTCACTTACCTTTTCATTATCTTATTATTCCCACTGTCATCTGTTCTGTATCAGTCTGTGGCCATCTACTGCTATCCCCACCTTCTGTGTGCATACCACTCAGTGTCTATGTTTTATACTTGAGTCTGCCCATTCTAAATTCCCTTCTCCCTTTATCCAGACCCTAATCTTTCCACTCTACCTACCCCACTGACCCTTCTTATTCAAGTATTGAAAATGGGGATCTCTAACTTGCAAAAAAAGATTGCCCTTTCTTCTACCCACCTATCATAACTTACTGTTTGTTTCCCTTTTAGGCTTACTATATTTACATTTCCTGCTTTTGTATCTCCCTCTTTCAGTGATGAATAGGTTTGCTTCTTTGCTGTGCTGACCTAATCCTCTGTAGGCTATCTAAAATGCCAGTTGTGCAGCACTTCATTGCACAAATGGACACACATGAACTGTGGTACACTGGCCTGCCATGGTGGTGATGTTAACCATGTCTTTCATGTGCCCCTGTCTCACACTACTCCTCCACTGTGTCAATTTAGTGACACTCTTCACTATAATGCAGCACTTCCAATTACTATGCCATTGTTTGCTCTATATCTTTACAATATACTGTACTTTATACATATCTGATTAACTCTGGGGCTCTATGCCACTTAGCTTTACACAAGAGCACAGTGTTTATCTATGAATGCCAGCCTATATCTTTTTGTCTGTAACCATGGACAGAGGGAAAAATATATGTTTATAGTAACATAATATATAATTATTTTTGTCATATATTATAAAAGCAAAACTTTAACATTTTTTTGACAGTACACCTGATCACATTCACTCAATGTACACAAATTTAAGCTACCCTTCTAGTAAGCTGCACAAAATAAGTTTTGTGGTCATATAACCTGTTGAAAAAGTGTAGGGAATGTTGCACTAACAAAGCACCATAAATGGATGCCTCTGAACTGCTGGAAAATGTGAGTTTACAGTTTATTAAGGTGTCTGCTGGTACCTCAAGAGATAAACATGTTTCATTGTGGCAAGGCATCAAATAATACTCATTACTATTGGTCTTAAGAAAAAGCTATAAGAAATGCCATCAGAAAGCCATTCTGAATGACTGTGCACAATGGATAGTTGATAAAAGGAATGCAGCTAATAAATACAAGGCACAGTAAAATAGACATAAATAAGGTACATTCTGTAATTGATACAGAGTGTATTGCTGATTTGGAGACAGTGGAACATGATGCAGACTCTAGAAGGGATGTTGCAATATATTTGGAATCATATAATGTAACTAAAGATGACTGCAAAATCAATCTTAATCAGAAAATCATAGTTTGAGTAGTGGTGGGGTTGAAATTAAGAACGGAACTTTACACAGAGGAAGTATTATTTATTTATTTATGTATTTATTTATTTCCAGTTTGATTACTGAGGAAGTCCACTGGGCCCAGAGAACCCATTTTCAGTGGAGGCCCAGGGAGAAAAGCTCCATGAAACAGATTACATTAAAGATAGCAGTCCAATAAAAATAAAATAAAAGTACAAGTACAAATACATATCAAACAATACAAAGCGTGAGCAATATTACCCATAGTGGAAAATATTGTGCAGATACATTTTAACAAATTCACACAGTTAAAGTCAAAAGCTATTTACAACATTTACAGAGTATGAGAGATTGTATGGGAATTAGCTATAGAAGGTTATAGCCAGCTATAAGTTGCTTAGGAACACAGGAGGATACCCTTCCAGGGGCTTTTGTTAAAGAGTTCTAGGTAGGGAGAATGCAGTTACATTTCCATTTGGAGGAGAGGTAGGTGTAAAGCTGAGTTTTAAAGTTGTTTGTGTTTGACATTGTCCTTAGTGTGCAAGGGAGAGAGTTCCATTTCTTACTTAATGAGAAGGAGAATAAATAAATAAAAGGTACTGTAATAAGTGGCAGAGAGTGAATATGGAAAATAGAATTATACTGGTAGTCCATCTAAACACTGCATATGTCATAAAATAGCAAAGCAAGGCCACAGCTGGAAAGCTGTCATAGCTGTTGGTTGAGTTTCTACCATAGAAATGAAGGATATAAAGGTAAAAAATTAGTTACAAGTGTCAACCATATGCACTTTCACCTAAGATATATCCAGAACAACAAAGGATGGAAAGTCCAGGAATATTATCTAAAGTAGAATGCAGTTAGAATTCTGTGCCAGCAGTACCCATAATAAAGAGAAGAAAAACAGGAAATAAGATGATGCTAATGTAATCATAATCTAGTATTGAATGAGTTGCTATGTATATAGTAGATTATTGCATCTCTTACAGGGAGGTTATGTTTCAAAAAGACTGACCTGAAGCATGCTTGCCTGCAGGTGAAAATGGAAGAAGTTTCCACAAAGGTATTGAGTATTAATACAGACATCCAAACCTATCCTCAACACAGTCTAAGACTTGTCTGCTGACTTATGTAGTCCATCCTTAGCCAATCATACGAACACAGAAGAATTTTATTTTCTATGAACAAATCACATCTGCCTCTGTTAATGTCCAGACTCATTTAGTTTGTGTAGGATCTTCAATATGCTACTTAAATGGACTTCATCCATGACAGCAGAATGTCTATAGTGCTGGGCACTGTCCCCAGAACCACATTTCTATGACAGTGAATGAGGGTAGAAACTGGCGTGGTAATGCTGGGGGGGGAGTGTAATATTTACCAAATGAGAAGGCAGAACAGCCAAGCAACATTGCTCCCTTGCACGTGTATTATGCTGCAAAAGATGAACAACCATTAGGAGCAAATACCCTTATTCAGAGAGAAACCAGAAATTAAACTGTGTTACCCAAGAAATATCACATTTTTGGACAAGTATGTCTCAAAGAGCATAACTCATACCCTTCATCGTCAGATAGAGAGGCCAGCCATCTGCAGTATATATCATGCTACTCTGTCGTGTGGTTCAGAAGTAGCCATTCTTTTCATCTGCAAAGAGACAGGCCGGACATCTATGTTATATATCATGGGACTCTGTTGTGTGGTTCAAAAGTAGCCTTCTTTTTATCTGCAAATAGGCCATCCATCTATATTAAATATGATATTCTGTTGTGTGGTTCAGCAGTAGCCATTCTTTTCGGCCTGTGAACTAGAGTATTACATAGAGCTGCTTCCCTTCTCTTATTGTAAACACAAAAATAAAACACAGCTTTGAATATAGAAAATGTTAGAGAATACAAATGTTGAAGTTGTAATATAGTAAAAAAGAGCACTGGATCTGTTGCAGTAACAAACTGGATTGTAAAGGAAAAAAATATCTAGTATAATCTAGACCACAGGCTACTTTTTTCATGTATCTATAAGAGAATATACATGGTGTAATGTATTACCATGCACACATTCATAGCTGAAATAATTATCTGTAATAGAGTTTATTTACTACTTCCATAATTTACAAAGACAGCGTAATCAATTTATTATCTTTTGTGGTGTGGAAATCCCCACCTGCACCCCTACATCCCTGTTACTGATTCATTTTCATTCTGAAGCTGCACTTACTCAGGAAGTGAGGATAACTTCACTTTGTGAAGTGGTTATTGGTCCTTTCCAGAACAAGTGTAACTCTTTGTTTTGATATTGTTTCACGTTTTAGATTTAGTGTAATTCAAGCTCTAATAATTATATTTTTGGATTTGTGACTCTATTGGCATTACAAAATAAACATGTTAGGCATTATCCACTAGAAATATTAAGGAACGCCAAAAAAAAAAAAAAAATGAAGATCTTGGCTTGAAGCATAACAGTGATTCCTATTCATGGACAAACTAAAAAATTAGCAAGAACTTGCCATGTGGTCCAGACGTTACCAACACAAGTCCCCTTGGTACCCTTGGAAAGAGATGTCATTGTTATAGCAATTGGTTTTACAAAAGCATTTGTGGAATTTTTGTTTCTAATTGATTGCTGCTAAGACACACTCTGAATGGCCAGAGGTTGTTTTATGGAATCTAGTACATTTGAAAAGACAATTGCAATGTTAGAGTCACTGTTTCCAAGAAAAGGGTTCCCAGAACAAATCTGCAAATGTTGTTGGTCATTAGTTCATGTCTGAATAATTCAAAGGGTTTACAAACCAAAATGGTGTAAAACATTTCACGTCTGCCCCCATCATCCACTGCAGTGGTCTACCTGAAAGGTTTATGTAGCACTTAAAAAAAAGCGATCACTGCCTAACATACAAAGCTATGTCAAACCCAGAGCTGTTGGACATGCTACACTTAAAGAAATCCCAGTCTCTCCAAACCACACACTCCAGGGACCTAAACCTTGTCACCACAACAAACAGAACATGCTGGAGGGATAGATTCCTGTCCCAGAGACTTCCCATACTCTGGAACAAACTACCCATTAATGTCAAGCAAAGCTCCTCATTGGCCCTCTTTAAGTAAAATCTTGACGACTGGATGGGAAATAGAAAACTTCTGTGGCACTGCTTGACAGGGGCACAGGAAAGTAATTTTCTTGGGTGGCGAAAGCCAGGGAACCTTTTTGGCTAGGCTTATATAGGCCCCAGGGCCGATAGCCTACTAACTACCTATGAACCTATGAAGCCATGAGTCCTACAGATTACACTACATCAGAAAATTGTTTGTATATGAAAATTCAGTGCATGAACCCACTAGCAGTACCAGCAATCATCTTCTAAAATCAGTTCTTGAGGTTATGATTGGACTACATAAAACCAAATATCAACAGACAAAGCCAAAACAAACCCTTTTACCATATATGTATGTATGTATATATATATAATATATATATATATATATATATATATATATACATACACATCTTTTTACTTTCCTGTATGTGGTAGCATGTAACTATATATAACATATTCAGGAAAATATATTGCACGATTTGTTCCCCTAATATGCATAGCTGATGTGGAAGGTGGCAAATGGAGAGGGAATAAAGACCAAATTCATTGCAGCAGTGTATTGCTTGGTGGCTGAACATTCACAATAGGCAGATGAACAGATGCATACTGATATATGGATGGATATCCAAAATCATGCCTAAATAAGAATGAATGATCAACAAGACCATAGCATGCAAATGACAAGTATGCCACAGCATATGCTTTTTAAGCTTTATTTATTTTTAAAGATCTGACTGAGCAATTTTGTGGTGCTGTCTATGGTGGCATGGTGCTATAGCTGGAGGGAGTTACATTCTGGAAGGTGCTGTACTTTGGTTTGCAAGTTGCTGTGCAATTCCAAAATCCTGGTTATACACTTTATGACAAACACCATATCTAAAGAAAAAGACCATACCTTAATCATAATGGACAACCAGGGCCACTCCATAACCATGATGGATGATAACTTGTATACAACAAAATGGATGCCGGGCTCAGGTAGCCCACCAACACTAAGTGGTGACTACTTTCATTCTCCAAAAACGTAGGATTTTGTAGTACTACTAGAACCCCACTAGCTTTACTGGCATCGAGGGATAAAGCCTGGTCTATGGCCGAGGTGACTCATGTTCAGTTAGTGGCTCAGGTACATGATGAAACTGGTGTTGGGAAGAAAAGGAATGACATGGCTTTGCTATCTCACCTCTCCCCAAGGGGAGGATGTGTAAGCACATGTCTGGGGTGTGTTCTGCTATGTTGAATCTCTTTTGGAAATTATAGACACCATGACAGCAATGGCTTAAAGGTTGGAAGGGCTGTCTTGAAGGGTTAGGTAAGTGATACACTCTCACTGGCACCTACTGAACACTGAAAACTGAGTGTGTAACTGCACATTGACTGTGGGGTTAAGGCCATATAAGGGAAAAACAAAACTATCTCTGATGGCTGCTTAGATAACCCCCCCCCCATCCAATCAGCTCTCTCCTCAGTGTATAAGGATCAAATTGGCCCGATGGCTGAGCTAGGGTCTGAAGGTTGACAGCCAGTGAGGCCAGAGTAGTTCAAAAAATGCCATAGAACCCCAGATAGAAAACAATACTACAGAAGCAGAATCTCACAATCTGCTCATGCCAACTACAATTTCAACCCAAATGGATCTCCAGAAGCATTATCCAAAACACACAAGAACACTCCTGCAGCGACTGATCTTTCTGAGTGAACAAAAAAATAACATTTTTGACTGAAGATACAAGTGATATATGTGGAATGTCCTGCTTATGTGCAGGGGAAAGATAACTTTTTCAAGAAAATTATGATGTGTGCTCTGTAGTATGAGATGACACTTTAAATCGTTTCACCATTGAACACTGATTCTGACATAAAAATGTTAATTGATATTATAACTATGGTATTTTGTGTTAATATCACTTAGAATTTAAATTAAAATATATAACAGATTAATGGCATGAACAGTAACATCTTATTATTGTTCGTATTACTTTACTTAGGACTGCATTTAAACGCTTACCTTTTTGTTCTAATCATATATTAACATTTTAATATGACAAATAACTGAATGCCAGGCTTGTAGCTAACATGGGAGGAACTGCAGTATATTATTTCTGTTGCATATGCACTAATGAGTTGAACATGCATCTGGCTGGTTATGTCTTTATGCTGTAACCAAAAGCAGGTGGAAGATGATAGTATTGTTGCAGTTGTTCACTCTCATCCCTCATATTTATTTATAATATTTATAAGGCAAATGTGCTTTAGCTCAGACATTTTTAAGGCAGATGTACCTTAGTTCAGACATCTGTACGGCAGATGTGCCTTAGTTTGTACATCATGTACCTTAGTTCAGGCATTTATAGGGCAGGCTTACCTAGGTTCAGACATTTGTAGGGCAGATGTGCCTTAGCTCATACATTTATAGGCAGATGTTCAGATATAACAAAAAGTTAGGATTGTTAACACATTGTTTTGGAAGTTTCCTAAAGTCTTAAAATTGTTATCACCAGTATAAGCAAATCTGAATTAATGTTACCAGAGTATAAGCAGCATTTCAGTATGAAAGTATATGCTTGGGATTCCTAATAAGCAAAATTCTTACAGTTATATGCATACATAGCTTTATGAATAAGGTACGGTGCCCTTATTGTTCAGAAACAGTAAAATGCTTTGCTCTGAACTACTGAAAAGAACAAGGACACACACTCTTTGTTGTGTCCCCTAGCTTATAACTGTTTTAAGTGGCTATTATAATGTTTTGCATAGAATAGACCTATTTTATGAGAAATAGCCAATCATATGAAGTATGTGGTCTATGGTTGTAAATGAAATACTGAAAATAAGTGATACAGTTATTCTTTATCTACAAAGAAGAAGAAGAAGGGATTGAGAATGTCAAGAATGACATCATTGTAGTGACCGGTTCATGGTTTTAGATGTCTCTGTTGATCAGTGGCAGTGAAAAACATTGAGCAGCTCCCCTGTCCCCCGTGGGAGTGGTTACTGACTTGAAACTGTAGTTTTATTGACCAGTAGGGGTCATTTCCAAAACTCCTTCATCTTCCTCTCTTAAAACCTAGTTGCCTCGTGGGTTTGGCGTCTTTTCAGGCTTGTTGGCTGTTGGTGAAGCACCCACCAAGAGGAGAAAACGCTGAGAGAAGAAGGGAGCCACTTTTGAGATTTTAAGTATTTTTCCTCTGTTTATTTGCTAAGTTTTTCTGCATAGTTGCCTAGTTTGAGCATTTTCTGGCTTGTTAAACTTGATTTCTGCATTAGTAGCTGTATTTAGAGCACAACCAAAAGCTGTTTACTGAATTTCCTGTTTGCACTTAATTTTAAAATCATTTTTTCTCAAAACTTGCATATTTTCTGTCTTTGACCTAGCACTCTTGTGTGGGGTCATTTACTGCACTGTTATAACTTGATATTACTTGTGAACCTCTGCTATCTCTGAAAAAACAAAAACAAAAAAAATCTTGCTTTTTTCTCACTTTTCTGAGATTTAAAAAGGTTCAGTTGCAGGCTTGCTGTTCCTGAACTGTTTGTAAATTTCTGTGAGGACATTTTTGCTTGGGCTAAAGGAAAGTCTCTCTGTTGATCAGTGGCAGTGAAAAACATTGAGCAGCTCCCCTGCCCCCCGTGGGAGTGGTTGCTGACTTGAAACTGTAGTTTTATTGACCAGTAGGGGTCATTTCCAAAACTCCTTCATCTTCCTCTCTTAAAACCTAGTTGCCTCGTGGGTTTGGTGTCTTTTCAGGCTTGTTGGCTGTTGGTGAAGCACCCACCAAGAGGAGAAAATGCTGAGAGAAGAAGGGAGCCACTTTTGAGATTTTAAGTATTTTTTCTCTGTTTATTTGCTAAGTTTTTCTGCATAGTTGCATAGTTTGAGCATTTTCTGGCTTGTTAAACTTGATTTCTGCATTAGTAGCTGTATTTAGAGCACAACCAAAAGCTGTTTACTGAATTTCCTGTTTGCACTTAATTTTAAAATTGTTTTTCTCAAAACTTGCATATTTTCTGTCTTTGACCTAGCACTCTTGTGTGGGGTCATTTACTGCACTGTTATAACTTGATATTACTTGTGAACCTCTGCTATCTCTGAAAAAACAAAAACAAAAAAAATCTTGCTTTTTTCCCACTTTTCTGAGATTTAAAAAAGTTCAGTTACAGGCTTGCTGTTCCTGAACTGTTTGTAAGTTTCTGTGAGGCCATTTTTGCTTGGGCTAAAGGAAAGTCTCTCTGTTGATCAGTGGCAGTGAAAAACATTGAGCAGCTCCCCTGCCCCCCATGGGAGTGGTTACTGACTTGAAACTGTAGTTTTATTGGCCATATTGGGTCAATTCCTGGCTCTTTCCAGCCCCTGCTATCAAGCACGCTTTAGCGCGGAGTTGCCATTAGAGCAGCGCCGGTTTAACAAGGTTAAACTTTTTCTGGCTCCATAAAGTCTGTTCTTCATTTTTTCCCTTAGAACTGCTCTACTAGTAATCTAAACAGTATATCCCTTAACTAAAAAGCGCAGCACTTGTTCCTAAAAAGCTTTTTTTTTTTTTTCCTCCAAAAAAAAAAAATAAAAAGCTCAGCACTTGTCTTAAAAGCATCTTCTTTTCAGTCTTAGCACTTCTGTATTATACAAAGTCCCTCACTAGCGAACCCCCCCCCCCAGGAGTACCCACTTCCTTACTAAGTCCTCTCTCATTCAGTTACACCCCAAACTTCTTAATTTCTCTAGCATGTCGAAGGGCCAGATGCTGGCGTCCTCTCCTGTCCAGTTGGTGAATCTGGGAATATTGAGGCAATGTTACAATTGCCTCATGTACACAGACAACCCTCTCCTCCTCCCACATAACACAAATACTTGCGAGAGATGCAGCTATTTAGCCAAACTGGAGGCTGAGCTCTCTCAACTCAGGACTGGCAAGACCAGACAGGAGGAGAAGGCAACTACACACACCACAAAACCAGTCTCACATAAAGCTATCACAACAATGAATCAAACACATAAACACACAAAGACATACTCAGAGGCTCTGAGCAAAAATTTGCCTCCAAAGCAGACACCCAAACAACCGCCACCTCATGACACACCACAGGCAGCACATAAAACACAAAATCAGTGTGCAAAGCAGTCACAGCCCTTAAGGCCAAATACAACACCAAACATACTTGTCATAGGTGACTCCATAGTCAGACACACTGACGTCCCACTCACCAGACTGAACAAGGAGAGGGTCACAGTAAGCTGCCTATCGGGCGCTAGAATCCTCCACATAACACAAGCACTCGGGTCACTCCACAGCAAGTACAAATATGACACAGTCATTGTCCATGCTGGTGTGAACGACCTGAGACGTACCTCCCTGGACTACATGAAAAGAGACATAGAGGAGCTCTTTGATTATGTAGCCCAGGCAGGTATGACCCTAACCCCGAGCAGCATCCTTCCTTCACCAAGAATGATGCCACAACATAGAGACAAGATGATCAGCTTTAACAATTGGCTTAATTTCTGGTGTCATTCAAAGGGGATCCAGTGTCTGTCTGCCTGGGATGACATGCTTGACAAGCCATGCTGCTTCAAGGGACGGCTTGCACCGGTCACCCTGGGATTCGGATATTGGCTAAGGCTCTTGCCACCCCATAGTGCCTTTTTAGGCAAGGCTCAAATTCTAAACCTACCACCCTAGAAAACAAAAATGGGAAGAAACTAAGGGTAATGCTGCTCAATGCCAGAAGTCTAAATCTCAAAATGCACGCACTCGAGGCCCTTCTCAGTATGGAGAACATCGATGTCTGTGCTATGACTGAAACCTGGTTCAAGGCTCCTGAGAGCACCCCGGCACTATCAGGTTTTACCTCATATCATGCGTTCCGGCCCCAAAACTCGGACCACACCACAAAAGGAGGGGGTGTATCCATATTCATCAAGGATACCCACACCTCCAGGTTGGTGGCAACGCACGAAGCATCGGAAACCATCCAGGTGCAATTAACCATAGGCAAAACTGCTCTACAATTTGTAGCATGCTACAGGCTACCCTCTCAAACTCAGGAACCCCACACAGCCTTCCTGAAGACACTGGAGGGTATAAATGTATCTCCAAATACCATTATATTGGGTGACTTCAACTACCCGAATATAGACTGGGAACATTACTCAAGCCCAAACTTTCTAGCCCAAAGGTTCCTGGAGTTCATAAATTCAAATGCCATGGAACAACTAGTCACCGTTCCCACAAGAGGAGAAAATATACTAGATCTCATCATCACAAACATGGGGACAAAATGCTCCACACCGGAAGTATATCCCTCATTGGTGAGATCAGATCATAAACTAATCTCACTGGATATCCACATCCCGCCCCCACCCCAAACAAAAAAGACCACAGTGAAGAACTTCTCTAAAGCAAACTTCACACTACTCAAGACTGGTGTGGTATCCTTCAAGGCCCCCAAGCCAGTGGAAACCACAACCCAAGCTGCGGAAGCCCTTACAAATGCCTTCTACGAACACCTCCAGGACTGCATGGATCAGGCAATCCCTAATAAAACCAAGACTCTTTCCACCAAGGGCAAACGTCCAGTCTGGTGGACCCCAGCCATAAACAAACTTTACAATAAGAGGAGAAAGCTGTTACATGATAGAGCAAAATCCATAAAAGAGAAGACACCTTTGATCATTATTAGTAAAAAAATACGAGCACTCATAAAATCATCCAAGGTCAACTTTAAGAGAAAAATTGCCATAGATTCAAAAGACAATCATAAGGCCTTCTTCAGCTATGTTAGAAACCTGGGTGGAAACTCCCAGATATGCTCAGAATTAGTCCAAAATGATACAAAAATCACTGAACCCACAGACATTGCCAACATACCGGCAGACAAGTTCAGTGCAAACTTCACCCCCCTCTCCCCCCAAAAGGAGAGATAACTATCCCAGCAAAGTGCAGCCTCCCAGACATCTCCAATGTGCAGGTGAAAGCTGCTCTCTCTAAAGCTAAAAACACAGCATCAATGGGACCAGATGGTGTCCCCGGCTGTGTGCTACACGAACTCAGTGAGGAACTAAACCCGCACATAAGGCAGCTGTTTAATCTTAGCCTTACCACAGGATATGTGCCCAAGGAGTGGCGTACAGCAACTGTGGTCCCACTCCACAAAGGCGGTGCCTCTACGGACCCTGGTAATTACCGCCCCATAAGCTTAACAAGCCTGGTCTGCAAAGCTATGGAGAGGATCATAATGGAACTCATAAACAAAGACATAGTGGACTTGCAGACATTGGACCCGACCCAGTTTGGCTTTGTCAAGGGCAGATCATGCCTTTTGAACTTAGTCGACTTCTTCGAAACAGTCACCAAGGCCATTGATGAGGGAAAGACAGTCCATACAGCCTACCTTGACCTTGCAAAAGCTTTCGACACAATACCCCACTCGGGTATTATAGAGAAACTTACCAGCTTAAATGTAAACCCATATGTCACAAGATGGGTTGCAAACTGGCTAAAGGACAGAACCCACAGGGTTAGAGTAGCTGGCGCCATGTCAGATTCCAAGCCGGTCACAAGTGGTGCCCCACAGGGCTCAGTCCTTGGCCCCCTGTTGTTCGGCATCTACTTCTCAGAAGTACAGGCTAACATAGGAGGACTATGGCTGACAAAGTTTGCAGATGACTGCAAACTGGGAGCCATAGTGGAAAGTACATCGGACACAGATATCCTTCAGAGGGGTCTCACGGAAACTGATAGCTGGTGCCAGAGCCATGGTCTGAAGTTAAATGCCAAAAAATGTATAGTCATACCCTTTGGGAAAAACAAGGTAACCCCAAGCTACCATATAGGTGGCAATCCACTAACTAAGCACAGAAGAGGTTATCAGGGACCTGGGGATCCAGGTTGACAGTGGCCTTTCTTTTGACACTCACATTGCTAAAGTGGTTAGAAAAACCTTCTACATTGCCCACCTGATCATGAAGGGATTCACATCCAGATCAAGTGAGGTCATTGTTCCCCTGTACTCTTCACTTATCAGACCAATGATCGAGTACAATGCCCCATTCGGGATGTATCTCACCTGACACCTGCAGCAATTGGAGAGACCCCAAAAGTTCCTCACCAAAAGGATAAAGGGACTCCAAAATCTGTCATATGCTGCCAGACTGAAGAAACTCCAGCTCTATTCAGTCACATACCGTCTGCTCAGAGGTGACCTGTGCCTGACATACAAGGCCATGTCCAACCCGGAATTAATGGGCATGCTCCACCTCAAAAAATCCAAATCTACCAGATCCACTAGAGCAAGCGACTTAAACCTTAGCACGGATATAAATAGGACATGCTGGAGGGATAGATTTGTCACCCAGAGACTCCCTATGTTGTGGAATAAAATCCCGGTCCATGTGAGACAGAGCACCTCGCTGGCTCTGTTCAAGAGAAATCTTGACCGGTGGATGGGAGATCATAGGTTTACCCCGGGAATCATCTCTGTGTCACTGCTGGACAGAGGCACAATAAACTAATGGGCACAGTATTTTTTAACATAAGGGGTGGCGTAAGCCACAAAAACTCTGGGCTAGGCTTATAAATGCCTTAGGGCAGAGAGCCTAGTATAAACCTATGAACCTATGAACCTAAAAGCACACAGTTATTTTTCAATAAAATTAAGAACTCATTACAATCAATGTTATTATTTGTCTCTTTCAGATTATATCAAAAATATTCTCTATGACTTTTGTTCTCTTTTAAAGGGGATTAAGAAAGGGAGGGTGTAAGCATTTCTAGTCTCATGAGCTTTTCCTTGGAGCGGGCATTAAAAAAGTTATAAAGGCATATTAATTCTGCATCATTAAACATGCCTTTTGCAAATATAAAATAATACACCTGTGAGGAAACAACATCATGTTTATGTCTTTTTAATATTAACTTGAAGCTGTTTTGCAGCTTAGTATTAATAAATGGTTGTGGCTAGATATAGTTGCAACACAAACAGAAGTATCTCATATATACTTTTCTACTTTTCTCTCCTTCCTCATTTCCATTTTTTTATTATTTTCATATTCTCAACATGTATTGTAGAATGAAAAAATAATAAAAACTTGTTCTGACAAAAAAATAAAAAAAAAACAAAACAAAAAAAAAAAAACAGGAAACTGCTTCTCCATCTCCATATCACTAACCATTGCATTGACAGTGATGACTGCAACAGACTGTAATATGGCTTCCTCTGGGAATGAAGTCATTATATCCCCTAATAACATGAATGATGCTGATCTCTAGTGCTCTTTGTGGGTAACTGATATAGTTGTATTTGTTCTACTTTGTGGCATCACCATACTTGTACCTGACTTGAAAACTGTCCTGTAAGGAAGCAACTACTGTATGTACTTTTATCTAGACCTTATCAGTCTATGTGTAAAGGATTTCCTAAGATTCACTTAGTATATTCCTTTTTTGCATTCCTTGTGGTATGTTGCAGATGGTATAATTTTATAGTTCTAGCCACTGAACTATTACATATCTTGAGAATTTATCTCTTCTTTTTCTTCCTCACAAGGACAATAGCTTCAGTTAGACTTACCCAGCCAACAAAATGAAATAAATAAAAGTGTAGGTATTTAGAACCCTGGATAGGCAGTAAGGGCACTGTACATTGCAAGGTGTTAACATACTTTCACTAGGTATTGTGACTTCTGCCCTCAGAGTGAGTAGTAAAAATCTGGAACAGGAAACAGCAGAGTTTCTGTACCAGCTACTTCAGTTTGCTGTATTTGCATAGGCTGCGGCACTCTGAATAATTTAGCCTTCCAGATTTAACAAGTTCCCCTCATTACATTCTTACCCAGTACTGAGAAGGTAATAGTTTTGCTTATGTCATTATGTTATTGTGTTACAGTTCTGTAACTGCAAAGTTTACAGTGAAACGTAATAATTTTGTATAAAATCTAAGACAATTTCTGTAATCTCACCTCCCTGTGATTTATTCAAGAAGTCTTCTGCCGGTCTTCTGTAGTTAAAACTGTTTTTTTCAGGAATATTCACATGCTTCAGAATTCTGGTTCCCATAATGGAAAATGTTCTGTTTTGCTGGAAATAGATCACATAGAATCAACTCCATATATTTTAGACTTTGATTCTATTCACTTCAATAAGTATATTCTGGATCAGCAAATTAAAGGAGCTTTAACTAAAAAAGAAAACTTAAAAGATGTATCACATAGCTGCTACTTGCATTGTTATGGGTACAGACTTCAAACAGAAGGTCAGAGGCTTAGAATTTTCAAAGCTGCCTTGTATCACTAGGCATTAATACTTGACGCCACACAGCTACACCTCTTTTGATAGTTGCTAGGAGATGGCAAACAGTTTGAAATTGCCATTTGTTTGAAGACGCAGAGAAGTGTTCTTGTTCCATTCAAAATTCTATGAATGAAACCTGCTTTTCTTAAAGACTGAAAATGTTACTCAGATGTTTTTGAACTTTTGTTATACTAGCTTTATGCTACATAATTTTTTTAAAGCTACAGCCATATAAAACTAGCCAGAGAGCAGTTCACTCACCTTTGGTCAGAAGGCTATGGGTTCTATTTCCACACCAGGTAGATTGATTGCTGACACCGCAGTACAGCATGGCCTGAGTGTATCATCCTTTGAATGAAATTTTAAACCAAGGTTCCATCTGCTTGAGTAGGTGGTAGCTCAGGTGAATTCAAAAGATCCCACAATACCAATCAAAAAGTGTAGAGTAAGTTCCCTGATGTGCTTGCCAAACTCCCTCTAGTAGTATAAATACCACACCAGGTCTTCCACGAAAAGAGGCCACTAGCCTAGTAGGACTAACCTGGTCAACAAGGGATAAATAAATAAATAAATAAATAAATAAATAAATAAATAAATAAATAAATAAAAAATTTATAAAAATTCCAAAGCAGGTCAAGTAGACAAAAATATGATACTAAGTCAGTAGCTGCCTCTACTTAAGGATGCAGTGCAAGTTAAGGAGCCAAGACTAAGTGTTCTAAAAGGGTAAGAGTTATGAGTATCTATGTTTAAGTAGTTTATTTACATACATAAATGTAGTATTGTTACAGGTTTAGTGAAGAGACCAAGGTTCTGATTTGATAAGTATGACTGGCCTTAATGTAACTAAAAGGGGTTGGCTAGTACATATTCAGTCTTTGCTGAACACTTATTCTGACCCCCGTGAAGATGAACTTCTCAAATGAAGTAGGAATTTTGCCACATTTTAGAACTACTACTTTTCAAATGTACAAACCAAGCAATGTAATCAAGTCATCTGAGCATGTTAAAAATAAAGAAAGGAAATTAACCTCAGTGGTGGAGAAGATGGGGAACAATCTAAGGATGGAATGGAAAATAATGACCAAATGAGAAACAAGCTGACAGCTGAGGTTCACTGTAGACAAATACAAAGTAATGCAACACAGAAACAATAGTCCTGATGTGGCACTTCAGCTGGAAAATTGGAACTAATAATGACAGTGCAAGAAAGGGATCTAGGCATGTTAATTATATATGGTTATATGGACTGGCCATCAGGATTAGAGTGAGAGAGCTTTGGCAGTAACAAAAATAAAGCTGATATGTATAATCAGGGAATGAAATTCAGGAGCAAAAAAAAATGTAATATTCACACTCTACAGGACCAGGTCATGCTATTGTATGAGTAATATTTGCAGTTCTGGAGACCATACAATGAGAGGGATAACTCAGTGCTCGAAGAAGTCCAGAGGAAAGCCACAGAAAGGGTGTGTGGGATGGCAATGAAAGGATATGATGACAGATTAGAGCACTTAGAACTCCTTTGTGTACACACCAGATGAAGCACAGGGAATGATACAGATGTATACATCCATTGTATCATTGTACTGGGGAGATGTGAAGGAGTCATCCAAAATGAAGAAAAGGAGATGCACAAGAAGAAGACTGAATGGACCAACTAAAAAACTAAAGGGTCTTTAAAACCAGTAAGGGTGGTGGAGCGGAAAAACCATAGAGGCAATTTGTATGAGACAGTGAGGTAGAGAAATGCTGTCACAGAATGGAGGCATAAAAGGAAAGTAGAACACTGAATGCAATTAATGGACAGATTACATAAAGAAAATTGCTTCCTGCCATCAAACAAATATAATGAAATGTATCACCACCTTACATGCCCATTTTCCCCACATACTTGGTGAATTGGAATCTTAGTCTAAATATGGAAAGTAGGAGTTGATAATAGCTGTGTTTTATATATATGTCTTCTACTTTATCTCTCACAGGATCACTGAAGAAACAAAAATAAATAAAAACACGAATGATTATAAAATCTTAAATGTATGCCAACATGGCAAATACATTATAAAACCAATGATGATGTTTGTTTAACCTAAGGAAGTTTCAATGTTTCAGCAGTAAGGCTAGAGTAGGGTTTGCTACTGAATAGACCAATAAGATGCACAGCATAATTTCTTAATTGCCTGAGAGCATGTCTAGTTGAGTAACTGCTCTGTCACACTGGACAGATAAAAGTTGAGGGGCTCAAATCCTCTGATTACAGGAAGTGGCTGCTAACTGAGGCAGACATCTGATGGGGTAAGCTTGTTTTTAACCACTGAGATACCTAGGACTTTGCTGAGATTTTCAGTGAGGAAAGACTGTATTTGAAAAAGAAAGTAACATATACACGCGCGCGCACACACACACACACACACACACACACACACACACACACACACACACACACACACACACACACACACACACACACACACTTGATAGTTTTATGTTGCTTAAACTGGTTTGAAATAAAATAAAAAAATAAAATAGGATTGCAAAAATATATCATGATTATGAAGCTAGTGACCTGTCAAAAGATATACTGTTTAGTATTAAAAAGCTATATAAAACTGTTTACATTTACCTTGTTTAATGAAAGGCCAGCTGTGTTAAAGGTATCTAAGTTGAATATTAGCCACATATGCCACTAACACGAAGCCAGTGCTAGAAACTGCATTATAGCATATTCTGATTATTTGCACAGGCTTTGTAAATCAGTAGGAACTTATGCATCTTTGGGAGTACAGGGTTGCAAAAACTGATAGTGATAAGAGTAAGAAAGAGATAAAACAGACTAGTATATCATGATTCTAATATATCAGCAAAGTACACTTGTTGAAGTTTCAGACAGATGAAACAAACTAATTAAATTTTCTACAAGTCAAAAGAAAATAAAACAAAAGTGTTTTTGCAGGGAGCAAGCCCTCTTCACAACCCCATACACCCTAAGTTATATATATTAGCTCTGTGGCTGCACAACTGTAGAAAAAACTGAAAAGCCCCAAAGCACTGAATTATGGCTGGTACACTAATAGAAATCATGCTAGCGGTGATTCTCTCTGGAAAATATCAAGCAACAATTTGCATGTAAAAGAAGTGTTCTTTTTTTTCCCCAAAAACATTTTTATTTTGTTTTCATTAAAACATATGCAAATATACATATAACAAATACAATAACACAATGATTTACAATATTTACATTCATCCATGATAAACAATCATTTTATTCATGAGAAGTTATCAGTATTTGTTCAAAAGGTTTTCCAATTTTTGCCATGCTATTTTTTATGAGTAATGTTATGAGTTCTATACCAAATGGTTTGCACTTCTTTTTTACAAACAACTTTTTTTATTTATTTTTTTTTATTTTATATTTGTTGACCGTTGACACACATATTAACCTAAATATTAAATCAGTTAATAAAAAACTCAGTTCCCTTTATATACTTAAACCCTTTCTCACAGCTTCAACTAGGTCTACTATTGCCCAAACCCATCTACTTTCCACCCTTCTCTATGCCTCCCCAATTTATACAAACCTCTCCAAAAGCAATATCAGTAAATTGGAAACATCTTATAATAACATAGCCAAATTTGCCACATGAAGCTAGTGACCCAACTTTGCTAAATTAATAAATTCTTTAAACATCAAGTCTTGTTTACTTTTTCAGTTCAAAGTAATAACTTTTCTGGCAATTGCAAGAATTGACCAGAGTAACTGAACCTTAGATTTAAGTATTACATTAGGTACAGGAACACTGAATAGGATTAGTGAGTTAGAAATATGACAGTTATCAGACCATAAAGCCTTTACAAAATATTTGAAGTCTTTCCAGTATTGAACAACATTTCTACATTCAACGAACATGTGAACCCAGTTGGCCTCTAGTAATTCATCACATTTCCAACATTTACTTTCACTGTTTTTGAGTATAAGATTTATTTTATATGGAGTATAGAAACTCCTATTCATAAATTTCCATGTATACAATCTCCAATATAATGAAGAAGCGGTACTATACATAGATTTGTTTGCATTCATCAGATGTTTGTTCTCCATTAATCTTTACATAGTAATTCCAAAAGTCTGAGTCAAACTTTAGAGTGTCTTCTCTTAGTATCTTATAGTTAGGTGAAATACTTAATTTCTGATCATCTGTCATTTCAAGACACCTAATAAAAAGCTGAATCAAACTAGGTATAGATTCAGTCTCTAGGTTGACTGATACTCTCATTTTGTTTTCTATAAACTGCCGTAATGAGTATATAAACAACCAACTGTCTTGACTATTATCAAAACTACATAGAAGAGAGTTTAGTGGTTTAATACTCTTTTTTTCAATAAACTGATGGCAGAATGTCGTTATTTTCCTTTAATTTTTGTATTGCATTAATGTTAAAAGAATCTAGGCAATCAGGGGAGTATGCTATAGGGAATATACGAAACAGAAATTGTTTAATGTTATAATTACAATCACTTATATATTTAAAGTTACTAAATATTTGATTAATGTCATAAGAAAAATGATCAAACTTCTTATTAAATAAACAAAATTCATGTAAAAGTCAATTAACTCTACTTATTCCGTATTGTTCCTTAAATTTTCTATAGTTCTGACATCAGTTATATGAATCTCATGTATTATTTTCCAGCCAGATATATAGGTAGGTGAGATCCAATGTAATATTACATTAATTATAACTGATTTGGAATATAGATCTAAGCTAGGGAATGCTATCCCATTACTGTTCCAAGCTCTAATGTGCCATTTATATGCAATCCTAGGTTTTAAGGGGAACCATAAAAATTGAAGTAGTATGGAATCTAATTTTTTAAATGAGTTTTTGGGAGGTGGTAGCATCAATGACTGTATATAAAACAAAAATGTAGGTAAAATTATCATTTTAATTAAAGAGAGCCCATCCTCCATTGAGAAGAACATTTTATTCCATCTTTTGATTAGTTCACTAATGGTGATTATTAAATTATTGTAGTTTAGTTTAACAGACTCTTTCCATGTACTCTTTATACTGACACCCATATTTTCTAATACATCATTCTCCCAATTATTAAGGCTATTCTGTCTTAGATTTTTGTTCATCTTTTTGTTAAATAGTAATGTTTTGGATTTATTATGATTAAATTTAAGCCCTGAAATTCTTTCAGACTTGCTTAAGGTATTTATAACATCATGCAAAAAACCATCAGTATCACCCAACGTTAACATATCATCAGCAAATAATTGTATCTTAGGACAATAATCCTTAATAACTTGAAAGCTTTTTATAATTTGCTTGTTTCTGATATATGTAGCAAAAGGTTCCTTTGAAAGAGCAAACAATAATGGTGACAAAGGACAACCTTGTCTAGTTCCCTTGAAGATTTCTAGTGGTGAGAATAGACATGATCCAGTTTTCACATAAGCTTGTACCCCACTATAAATTTTCATTAATAAGTTGACAAAATCTGAGGAGAATTCAAAACCAATCAGAATTCTTTGTAGATAAGATCAATTACTGGGAAACATAAAGGTCCTACCAAACACCCTAATATTGGGTGATTTCAATTACCCAAATATTAACTCAAGTACTAACTCCCTTGCCCAACTTTTCCTAGAATTTATAAACTCAAATGCCCTGGTTCAACTGGTCAACACTCCCATCAAAGGTGACAACATATTGGACCTGGTCATCACCAACATGGGCGACCAGTGTTCCACACCAAACATCAACCCCTCACTTCTTAGATCTAACCATAAACAAATCACTTTGTATATACATATTCCGCCACCTCCCCCGGACAAGAAAACCACCATGAAAAACTTTTCAAAAGCAAACTTCACGTTACTTAAGACCGAGGTGGAAAGTTTCAAAGCCCCCGTACTGAAGGATAACACTGTTCAAACTGCAAAATCCTTTACTAATGCATTCTACGGGCAGCTACAAGAATGCATGGATCGTGTCATCCCAAGCAAAACCAAGAATCACTCCTCCAAGAAAAGGAAACCAGTCTGGTTGACTCCTGCCATAAACAAGCTATACAATAGAAGGAGGGAACTAGTACAGAAAAGAGTAAAATCCCAAGAAGGGAAGACATCCCTGATCAGTATCAGCAAGAAACTATGATCCCTCATAAAATCATCCAAGGCGAGCTTCGAAAGAAAAATTGCCAAGGATTCCAAAGATAACCACAAGGCATTCTTTAGCTATGTCGAGAATCTAAGTGGCAATGCTCAGATCTGCTCAGAGTTAGTGCAGAATGGCACAAAATACACTGAACTGACCGATATCGCCAACATCCTGGCAGACAGGTTCAGTGTAAACTTCACCCCCTCTCACCCCCGAAAGGGCCCATAACCATACCAGAAGAATGTAGAGTCCCTGAAATCACAGACACTCAGGTTAAAACAGCCCTCTGCAAAACCAAAAACTCAGCATCAGTGAGACTGGACGGTGTCCCAGGCTGTGTCCTACACAAGCTCAAAAACGAACTAACCCCTCACCTAAACACACTGTTCAAACTCAGCCTCTCCACAGGCTACATACCCATAGAGTGGCACACAGAAATGGTTATTCCACTCCACAAAGGTGGAACCACAACAGACCCTGGGAACTATCGCCCTATAAGCCTGACTAGCTTGGTCTGCAAGGCTATGGAGCACATCATCATAGAACTCATTAACAGAGACATTGGGGATCTCCAAACACTGGACCCTACCTAGTTTGGCTTTGTTAAGGGCAGATCATGCCTCCTAAACCTGGTGGACTTCTTTGAGACAGTTACCAAGGCTATAGACGAGGGAAAGGTGGTACACACAGCCTACCTAGACCTCACTAAGGCATTCAACACCATTCCCCATTCTGGTATTATAGACAAGCTCACCAGCCTGAACATAAACCCCTACATCACAAGATGGGTTGACAACTGGCTCACGGACAGAACCCACATGGTGAGAGTTGCGTGAGCTAGGTCCGGCTCTAAACCGGTTACAAGTGGTGTTCCCCAGAGCTCATTCCTAGGACCCGTCCTGTTCGGCATATACTTCTCAGAGGTACAGGCATGCACAGGAGGACTATGGCTGACCAAGTTTGCAGATGACTGCAAACTAGGGGCTATAATTGACACAGACATCCTCCAAAAGGGTCTCACTGAGATGGATACCTGGTGTCAAAATTATGGCCTCAAGATAAATGCCAAAAAGTGCATAGTCATCCCCTTTGGAAAAAAACAAAGTACCCACAAACTACCACATAGGTGGTAGTCCCCTAAATATGGAAGACGTAATAAGGGATCTGGGGACCCAAGTAGATAGTAATCTCACCTTTGATAATCACATTGCCAAAATGGTTAGAAAACCCTTCTACGTGGCCCACCTAATCACAAAAGGGTTCACATCCAGATCAAAAGAGGTCATTGTGCCCCTCTACTCATCACTCATCAGACCCATCTTAGAGTACAATGCCCCATTTGGGATGTACCTTACAAGACACCTGCAACAGCTGGAAAGACCACAGAAGTACCTCACCAAGAGGATCAATAGCCTCAATCAGATGCCCTATGCAGCTTGACTGAAGAAACTCCAGTTGTACTCGGTTGCATACCGCCTACTCAGAGGTGATCTCTGCCTGACATACAAGGCCATGTCCAACCCAGAATTGATGGACATGCTCCACCTAAAGAAAACCTTATCCCCTCAAGCCACACGCTCTAGGGATCTAAACCTCACCACAACAATAAATAGGACATGCTGGAGGGTTAGATTCCTGTCCCAGAGATTTCCCATGCTTTGGAACAAGATCCCAATCTACATTAGGCAGAGCTCCTCGCTAACACTCTTTAAAAGAAACCTTGACGAGTGGATGGGAAACAGAAAGTTTACCTCGGAGATCACTTCAGTGGCTCTGCTGGACAGAGACACAGGGAACTAATCTAAGGGGATGGTGAAAGCCAACACATTCTGGCTAGGCTTATAAATGCCTTCAGGCAGATAGCCTAGTACCCACCTATGAACCTATAATAGAATCAAAAGCCTTTTCTATGTTTAGGCTGATAATACTTAGTTGTTTTTTGTATTTGCATACTATGTCTATTAATGATAGTAATTTAATAATGTTATCTTGCACTTTTCTATGAAGAATGAACTCTGTCTGATCATTATGTATTAGATTAGTAATATTTTCTTTATCCTATTAGCTAATATTGTCATGAAAATTTTATAATCAGTGTTTAGTAATGAAATTGGCCTATATGAATCACAAGATTTGGGGTCCTTACCTTGTTTTAAAATAGGGGAGATAATTGAATAGTACCACGATGGGGGTGTTATACATTTTTCCTTAACCACAGTAAAGGCACTCATCATTTTCTTTATTATATATTCAGGAAAAATCTTATATAGTTCAGGAATTATTCCATCTAGTCCTGGAGCTTTATTATCTTTTAAATTTTTTATTTGCTCTTTCACTTCTATTAGTGTTATTTGTTTATTTAATATGTTATTTTGTTGAGAAAATAAAACAAGCACAGTCAATGGGGTAAAGCGCCTCTATGATATAAAAACCTTAAAGTTTCACAGAAAATCCAGAGGCAACACCATTAACAGCAAAGGAGACCTTTATTGAGAACTCATAAAAATGGTCTGATGAAGCATTCAGAGTAACGTGAAAGCACTTACTACCATTTTTATGAGTTCTCAATAAAGGTCTCCTTCGCTGTTGATGGTGTTGCCTCTGGATTTTCTGTGGAATGTTATTTTGTTGCATGGACACCTTAGTAGTTATATTTTCTTGAATAAAAGTATTTATTACATTATCTCTATCAAAAAGTGGTGTGTTATTATTTATATCTTTATAGTAGATTCACAGATTCATAGATTAGTACTAGGCTAACTGCCCTTGGGGGCCATTTCTAGCCTAGCCAATTACCCCATGTGAGAATCAAACCCTGAACCTTGTGTTTGTAAGGTAAACACCTTAACCGTTATGCCAACATCCCACCCCCTACACTTCTAATATGCCCATTAAGTTAGATGTACTCTTAACTGAACCATCACTTTTATATTTAATCTCATTAATAAGATTTTGATTGTTTATTTTTTGGGATCTTACTGCTATTTTATGTAGATATTTAGGATTTACAGCATAAGATTGTAATTTCAATTTTCCCAGGTTTATGGCTACCTATGATTCAGAACTTCTAAGTATTTTTGATTTAACTTAGTAATTTCATTATGTGCTACTTTGTTATTTGGTTTTGCACCCATTTTTATCTTGTCTAATTTATTTGTAAAAAACACAATACAAATCTTGTGATTCATATAGGCCAATTTCATTACTAAACACTGATTTTATTCTACCATATATATAAACTTTAAAGGTGTCCCATAGTATAGTATCAGCCAGTTCACCATTATCATTTGTTTCCATAAACATGTCCATTACTTTCATTATCCATTCCCTAAAGTCTTTTAACTTAGTTATGTAAACAGGAATTCTCTGTAGAAATCTTAAATCATCTGTATGTGTAGTTAATGTAAAGTTTATAGCATTATGGCCTGAAAGTGGACAAGTCATTATAGATATGTCACTTATTTTGAGTATATATTATTTGATACAAAGACCTTATCAATGTTTGTTTATGTACCAAACCGATATGAATGGTGATTATAGAATAAGGAATAATGTTCTCTTAGACCATGTATATCTTTAAGGTTCATCTGGTTTGTAAAGTCATTTAACTTCTTGGCTTGAGATCTTAGTTTCATTTTACCATTTTAAAAGTATCATTGCCTGATAATAGGCAGTTAAAATCACCTGTTGCTATAATTTCCCCTTTTGCATTTAAAGTAATCAGGTCCAGATATTTGTCAACATATTTAGTACTTAGTCCTGGTATCCAGTATGTATTAATCAAAGTATAATACTTCCTATTGATTTCCAAAATAACCATGCTTAGCATCCCATTTTTATCTGAAACTGTATCTATAATTCTTGGCATAGTATAAGTATTTTTCCATTGAATAAGAGTGCCCCTTCTCTTAGTCTTAACACATGAATCAGCCAGAATGGTATAGCCATTGAATGAGTATTTTTGTAGGTCTTTTTTAATATATGGGTTTCCTGTAAAAAGATGATCTGGGCTTTATGCATTTTGATATATTTAAGCAAACCAGCTCTTTTGACATTATTGTTCAAACCATTAATATTTAATGCTAAATATTTATAAGCCATTGACTATAATGTGTATGTTGTTACTTACTGAAATACCTTTCTTCCGTGTTGACTTGAAATTTACTGAAAACTTACTTATCATGGATGCATAATGTGTATTAAGCACAACTTTCAAAAACCCAAAACTATTTATAAACACATACATGAAACATAACGTTTCTGGTTTAGTTAAAAACTTAACTAAACCATCCCTCCACCACCTCTCCAACACCAAAAGACACAAATTATCTATCTCTGCTTAGAATATAGTATAAAAACAAACAAAAAAGAAAAGCATTATGAAAGCAACTAAAGAAATCTGAGACCATGAAATATACAGTAAAATGAGAGTGTCCAATATATATAACTGAAGCAATATGAATATGTCACATAAAATAATAACACCTCTGATAAGTAGCTATGTCAGAAATACACATCAGATCAAAGTATGTATAAAGATTAGAAGCTGAAGGTTAAAAAGGCCTCACAACCCTCTGTTTAGTTACTAAAGGTTTAGTTATGTAACATAAGTCCAATGTTAATATGCATAATGAGTTTTCTAATGCAGCTCCTAGTTCATTTGATATAATTTAGTTACTAAAGGTGTCATTGAATCTGCAGAATGTAAGCATCTATAAAAGAGCATAGGTATTTTCAAAGGAGTTAAACACTTTTATCAGAACTAATTATTTACCACTTAATGTATCTAAGTGAAGGATAACAGAATTTCAAGAGAAAAGAATTAAAAATACAGCCATTTAACAAGTTCAAAAGGTCGAGTGATGTCATCACTGTTGTTTCCACAAGCTACAGTTTCATAAACTTGTTAAAAGGTATCTTAATAGGCTCATGCACAGCAGAGGTTGCCTCTAGTGGGGAAAAAAGCATTTTCGGTGGGAAATCAAATCTTGAAGCTTTTGGAGTTTACAGAAAGCAAAAAAAAAAAAAAAAAAACTCAAGCTGCCTTGCAGTGCATGTCATGAATTTCCACAATGAAAACAGTCACACAGACTACCAGTTTCTTCACAAAACATCAAAATCATGAAAAAATAACCCTTTCATATAAAAACAGCTATTTAGAAGTAACAACAGCTGCCTCAAATCAGAAATTATTTTATAATATTTCAGTCATTTACCCACCAATTAACCAGACCAGAGGAAAAAAAGAACCTAATATATATATATGCATATATATATATATATATATATATATATATATATATATATATATATATATATATATATATATATATATATATATATATATATATAAATATATATATATATATATATATATAAAATATATATATATATATATATATATGGGTTCATGTCTACGGATCGACAACTTACTATATCGACATCCACTTCACGACATCTAAAATAATCGACACTGCAAATCACAGACATTTAACATGTAAGAGATTTAAATTTCGCTAATCATGCCTACCAGACATGCATAACACTGCCATACTTACTAAAACATGGTAGGCATGATTAGCGAAATTTAAATCTCTTACCTGTTAAATGTCCGTGATTATGTGTCGATATTTTAGATGTTGGTGAAGTGGATGATATAGTAAGTTGTCGACATGAACCCATATATATATATAAATATATATATATATATATATATATATTTATATATATATATATATATATATATATATATATATATATATATATATATATATATATATATAATATATATATATATATATATATATATATATATATATAATATATATATATAAAATTATATTTAGTCATCTATAAAACACCATTAATATACCATATTAATGTTTATATGTGTCTAAACAAAGAGTCTAAAACATCTTGTTAGAAACACTAATCAGAAACATATTGTTACCCCACCACTGACCCACTAGAAAAAAATGCACTTTGGTATTAAGTCAAATTATACTATTACTGAAGAATTAGAAGACATATATTATTTGTAGTTATTTAAAAGGGAAAAGTATATAAAGTACTTGTAGTGGGGAAAAGAGAGAAAAGGAACATTAGTAACAAAAAGGAATAGGAAGAAAGAAGAGAGAGAAAGAGAGAGAATGTTATTTAAATACTTGGTACTATATGTAATTAGAATAAGTAGCTACAGAAAGGAAAAGAGGAAGTTAATAATAAAGATGATTCACATTAACTTACAGTATAGAGATTTTCCAGAATCAAATATATTATGATTCATAAAACAAAGCATTTAAAATTAGAAGGAATGTATTAATTTGTCCTTTAGTTTCTTAGTTTTATTTGCAACTTCCTTCACAGACCATCCATTTTTTGTTGCCTGTTTCTTCAAACTCTGGGATGACCATTCCATTTCTTCTATGTTTGACAGTATTTTCTTCTTTTGGATAAATTCTACTGCTTCTTGTAGTGAATCAAATATCTTCACTCCTTCTGGCAAGATGATTTTTATTCTTGCAGGAAAAAGAATCTGAGGTTTAATATTGACTTTTTTCAAGGATTTAATTAGAGGAACACACTCCTTTCTTCTGGATATGACTGTAGAGGTGTATTCATTGTCAAAACAAATAACTTTGTCATCCATCTTGATAGGGGAATTAGTCCAAGCTGATTTCAGCACTAAGTCCTTGTCTTGTGAGGAAAGAAATCTAACTATTATAGACCTGTGGTTAGATGAACTCAGAGAGGAAGTTGGATTTCCCAGGAACCGATGAGCCCTCTCAATTCCAAAAGAGAGGTATTCAAGCATGTTTAGTGCTGATGAAAACCACTTATTTAGGAATTGAATCATGTTAGCACCCTCTTCTTTCTCAGGAATTCCATATATTCTTATGTTATTCCTCCTTGATCTACTTTCAAGGTCTTCCAGTTTCTCAATCAGCCTGGTGTTTTGTTTCAGAAGAAATTCATTGTGATGTTCATTTTCTGTCACTCTAGTATCCAGGTCAGTTACAGTTTCCTCTAAGGCAAGAATATGTTCAGATTGTTTTTTACTATTCCATTTAGAAATTCCAGTTGTTTACTGCATTATTGTTTGGTAATATCCATTTTGTTTTTGAATTTGTCCATTTTTAGTGACAGTTCTTGGATGTTTGTTATTATAAGATGTAGTTCTTTCTTCACTGCACTCTCCTGGTGTGGGTTCTTCACGTTGCTCATGTTTTTAGTGACAGTTCTTGGATGTTTGTTATTATAAGATGTAGTTCTTTCTTCACTGCACTCTCCTGGTGTGGGTTCTTCAAGTTGCTCATGTTGAGATTTCCAGTAGAAAACTTCTTGATAGGAATAATTAAAAAATTCTCTTGACTATGTATTAATTTTTAGAAAATAATAAAAAGTCTATGTTAATCTATCTTTTAGTATACTTTTAGTTAGATATTTCTAAAAATTAAAGTATATTTCCTGTCAGGATATTAAAATCTAAGCAGAGCTATGGATTTCTGCTGCTATCAGACTGGCATCTTGGTCACACCCCCCCCAGAAGTGTTCTTAAAGAGGTGCAACATCATCATCTTCACATTCAGGCATGGATAGAAAGCCTTTATGGTGATAATGACACAGTTTATACAAATATGGAGAAAAGCTAATTCACCAGGGCACTCTTTATTCACTTAAGAGTGCATTGCCTACAGTAAATTAGTCCTGCCTTCTTAACAATTTGGAATAGGCTTTAGTGATGCCTCATTTAAATTTTCCAGTTATGCTTTCAGTAAATTACATAATTAACTCAAAAAAATTATATTTCAAGTCATGCTTATTCACTCTTTAGTACCCTCATGAGTTCCATTTTTTTCCCAATACTCGTTCAGCTTTACATACACTGTAAGCATAGGCCTTAAAAAAAGCTTACATAATTTATGCAGATGATATCTTATAATTATGATGTAGTTCAACATTAAATACAGCATTACTTTGATTCATTTTGAGACTGGTTGCATACAAACTAACTTACAATAAACTCACTGGATGCATGTTATTGGGCATTTCTCAAAGGCTAGCTAAAACAAAACCATTACAATAATAGACCCTTTAGACAATCTAGTTGTCCACATACATGAATATAATATCTAGGAATAATAATTGTCCTCACATTAACTTTCATATCACAAACTGAAGAAAGTTAATGGTGTTCTTTCTTAATGTAAACTAAACTATACTTTCACAGTTACTAATCAATAACCTCTTTGCAACAGGCATCACTTCTAAAACCAAGGACATTATTATTCCTCTATATTCTGTCCTAGTCAGATATTATAGAATATAATGCACTATCTAGCTGGTCAGGCATATTGAAAAAACTCAAAAAAAAAATACAAACATTCTTAAAAAAAAATATCTCTTGTCTCAAAAACCTTATCTCCCAGAAGAAACTAGAGTCTTTTTCCTTGTACTCAGTGTCATATAGGATCCTGAGAGGAGACATGTGCATAGCTTACTGTGTTCTTAGGGAACCAGTTCTTCTTGATATTAATTCTCATGACAAGTCAAATTGTGCAGCCAATACCAGAACCAGAGATTTCAACCTTCATTAAGGAATACATAAAGCTAGATGGAGAGATGGTTTTATCATCCAGTGCCTCCCTTTGCTCTGATCAAACTCCCCCTGCATGTCAACCAATGTGATTCCTTGTCATCTTTCAAACATAGTTGGTAGTTGGATGGGTGCCCTTAAATTTGCCCTGGGACTTACAGGTGCTAGCCTAAGGATAGGTATTGGGAAGGCATAATGGGCCAGATTAACCTTACCTTGAATATCCTATGATCCTAAATGTCTTTGAGAGGAATACACAGGTTGTTGACAATGATCATGTTGTTCACACTGTATAACTTGACCTGGCCAGGATGTTTGACTCTGTACTACATGTGGGCATTGTAAGTAAACTAAATGCTTTAATAGGAAATCCCTGTTTCATTACGTCGATAGCCAACTAGCTAAAAGGCAAAACCCACACTGTGCATCTGGCAGATGCCTCATCATAAATATCTTCATTTTCTCATTTTAATACCAATTTTATCACATTTATGATCATGAGGAGCCAGAGTATATGTCGAGAAGTAATTGTTATAAAGGAATCAATTTTGGGTGTTATGCCCTTCCATCATACTCACATACATGCTTAGAATCAGTTTGAGCATTGTCAAACCACTTACATGCATGTTTATGGGATGCGAGAGGAAACTGCATTCTTAGTAAAACACCATACAGACACAAGGGAAGACATGAAATTCAACACAGAAGACATTTCAGCTGGAAGCTAAACCAGCAAAGCGAACACTATGAGGCAACAATGCTAAGTTGTATAGTATTGTCCTGCCACCAAAATCATTAATGACATGTACAGGACAACCATTATAACATTCTTTAATCTGAAGTCTGAAATAATGTTAATAAAAAGTTGTTTTGTGAAAAAAATGTCATATCTAATTAGAAAAAGTCTTAGTTGTACTTTTTAATATTATTTCAGAAATTAATTCAAAATATTATTGAAATATACTAAAATCCTTTTAGGAGGAGACATTTACCCTAATCTTAGCCCCACCCATCACAATGAGCATCAAGACAATCCTCTTCCACACACTACTCTAACTCTACAACGGTCAACCCCCAACCCTGCTAATCTAATTTTTGATGCCATAAATGCTAGACGCACAAGATATACAATTGCTGAACTACATACCTGGATTACTCAACATAAACCCAGTATTCTCACTGTAACTGAAACTTGAGTTGAACTCTACATAAACAACTCCAAAATGACACCTCCTGACTATAGTATCATCCATAATGACCATATAAGAAGGAAAGGTGGTAGTATTGCTCTAATATTTCTCAACAACTACTATATTTCTCCTTACAACAAAACAATACCAAAATTCAGTTCAGCAGAACTTGTATTTACTTTCCTGAAATTAAACAATTATAAACAAATATGTATTATTTTTCTTCCACAAGAAATACTACTAGGTGATGTGAATGTCAGTTGATTGGAAATAAACTCTTATTACCTTACATATAGTGTGAACTTATTTGGTTTCATACAGCAAATTAATAGCTCCACACATTATAGCAAGACATCAAACTCTATTATACTGGATTGCAGTATCAGACCCTAGCAAATCCACCACCTCAGGTACAGTGTGTGACTGTCTCAGTGATCATCACCCAATTTATACAACTAGACATTTCACACATACACATGCTTATAAAACAACACACAACCTTTTGAAGTTTAACTCAGAAATGATAATCGCTAACCTATCATCTGTTAACTGGAACTTCCTAAAAATCCTCCCCTTAGATGATACTTCAAATGAATTCAATATAACCTTCCTGAATATCTTAAATAACCTTGCACCTCCTAGAAGAAAGAGACTAAAAACAAATAATGCAGTTTGGCTATCCAAAAAGAATAGAATGCTAATGTAGGATAGAGAAAAAGAATGGAAAAAATATAAAAGTATAAAACACCACAATATCTTGAAAACTTCAGAATGCTTCACAGTCATACTAAAAAGCAAATGACAAAAGAGAAAATAAATATACTATAATAACTTTCAGAATAATAGTAAACACAACCCTAAAAAGTTCTAGACAGCCATTAAACTATCTTGCATCCTGGCCATAAACTCAACCCTATCCCTCTCCCAATAACTCATCAATCGAAACTGCAATACAGTTAATCTCTTATATCATAGAAAATGTAGCTTTTCTAACTAAGAATTCCCCTACATCAAATCCTAACCCTGCCTAGCAGCCATATATCACCATATCCACTTTAATCTTGAAACCTGTGCCTACATCCTATATAAAATGACTATTAAATTCTAACCATGCTCTATTTCAGTTGATGACCTTCCAGGCAAATACCTTAAAATAACAGCTGATAGCATTGCCTACTCTGTCTCAGTCCTTATAAATAGGTCAGTCCAGAAACCCCATATTCCCTCTCTGTCTGGAAAAAGTCTCACACTGTCCTGCTGCACAAAGGAGGAAATTCAACAGACAATACTAATTTTAGACCTATAGCAATTGTATCACCTCCTCTCCAAAATACTATATAAAACAATTACAAAACTATCTCCTGTAGGAAGAACTCCTATCTCCCACACAACATGGCTTCCATCCTTCCCATAGTACTAACACTGCACTTTTAACTTATGTAGATATTGTCAATAAAGCTAGAGATAATGGCAAACTAGTCTCCTCCTTATTTTTAAAGTCTTCAACACAGATTGTCACAGCAAACTTCTACTTCAAATGTCCTTATTTGGTCTCTCTCAGCCCACACTTCTATGGTTCAAAAGCTACCTATTCAATAGGTATCAGTCAGTAAAACGGCACTCCACCCCTCCCAATCACCACCGGTGTACCACAAGGCTCTATCCTTGGTCCCCCACCCCTTCAACATTCTCACCAACACCCACCACACATCCACACAACAAGTCTCCCTAATACAGTACACAGATGGCTCCACACTCATTTGCACATCTGACAATGTGGCACACCTCCAAAAAATTACTTAGGAAGCTTTAACATCAACTGAAACATGGCATTGTAACTCACAACCCATGCTCAACCCTAAAAAAAAAATAATATTTTTTCCCCAAATCCTTCTCCCATGAAAAAGAAAATGTAAAGTCCTATCTCTTGATATTAAAACCATTGAAGTCACTTCTCATAGCAAATTATTAGGGATGACAATGGATGATAATCTTAAATTCAACCTGCATATACAAAATTGCATAAGGAAAGCTCATTAAAAACTAGGGATGCTTTATAGAGCCAAAAACTCACCGACACAACTAAAGCTACACTTGCCACTACTTATCTCCTCCACATCCATACTAACCTTCAGGCATCACAAAAATCAAAACCTGAACAATGCTATAACAAAGTTGCTAAATTTGCAGCCAATACCCCTTTCAGAACCCACTACTGTATAGCATTAAAAAAGCCTAAATTGGTTAGAATGACCCCATTAGCTAACAGGGTCTATGGTTAATCATTGAACAGCATGTTCATTGAATGGCTGTTCTTCGGGGTTCCTATTGCGTGATCGAAAATTGTAAATGGTGAATGTGTATTGAGCGAACCCGATTGGTCAAAATGTTGAAATGTCACGCGCGTAACATGGAAATCGCCATAGGGAATATTTTCCCTTTACTTCAATGCAGTGCGATCTCAGAGTAGGGATATTTAAGTAGCGGGGGTGCAGGGGGGCTTACCCCCCTGCCTACAGCATTTAGGTAAGTATAGTTTTTTATTTTTATTTTTTTATTATATTTTTGAAATTTCAAACATCGCTTATATGGTGTTGACCATATGGTGTTCGATGTTTGAAACTTTTGAAAATATAATATAGAACCGTTCTTCGAATACTACTTGTCAAAACTTCCATTAATCAAATGGCCATATCATTGTAACAATTTTCATTGAAAGATGATAGCTGGCCAACATAAAGGAAATGTTACCAAATACTTACTTACTGGTAACATAGCTGTAGGGAAATATTCCTTTTCCCAAGTGTAGTGTGACCTTGGAGTTGGTATATATAATTAATGGGAGGTGGGGGACACAGCCCCCTACAAGAGGAACTTAAGTACAACACTGGACACTAATGATGTGGGGGGCTGTGCCCCTACACCCACACACCCTGCTAATTATATATACCAACTCCACGATCACACTACAGTCAGGAAAGGGCAGGTTTCCCTATAGCTATGTTACCAGTAAGTATTTGGTAACACTTCCTTTATGTTGGCCAGCTATGATCGTTCAATGAAAATCTTTACAATGATACGGCCATTCGATAAACTGAGATTTCGACAGTTAGTATTCGATGAACAGCCATTCAATAAATGTGCTGTTCGACAATTAACCACAGACCCCAACTAACATATACACAGCTTCTTACCACCTATAAAATTATCTGGAGTCCATCTGCTTGCCCAGCACTAAATAACATTCTATACAACTGTGATCCTAATCGGTCATTACAATCCAACGACCAAAAACTCCTGTCTATCTGCAAACCTATCAGATCTGTTGGACATTGTCTGTACTCGTACCATGTTGCTAAGGCCTAGAACTCATTATCTCTATCCGTCAAGTCAGTACTCTCCCTCCCATCCTTCAAAACCATTTTGATAGACTTCCTTGCCAAACACTGGCTCTGCTCTTGCGCAACACTAGGATAAAATATATCCCTAAATGTGAACAAATACCTATTCATATCTTATATCTCCTTACTCTCCCTTCTTCACTCACTTCTTTATGTCTGTCAATTTCTCTCCCCTGGCTTTCTCTCTAAATATACCATAAGCCTGATCTTTTCTCACTTTGTATTTCAATTCCCGTTTGTATTATACTAACTTACCTTTAATTTCTCTATAAACTGGCTAAAATTTCTCTAACTATTACATCTTCATATAACTTGCATCTTAACCAATGTTTTCATATTATGTCTAATTTGGTATAATTATTTAACCTGTATTTTGGTTTTTTTGCATTATGGTACTTTGTTATTATAGAGGCCCTGGCACTAATGGCCTTGGCCGATATAGTTTTGTAAAGAGTACTGCTTTTCTCACGTATCTAACCATAAAATAAATAATCTGATTTTAAATCCTAAAGGATGGTTAAATTATTTTCGAAATTCAAGCACACTGTCTCAAAAGATGGCTGTATTTCAGGACAACTGTTAATTCCACAGTGTATAGTCACCACAAGAGAAAAAAATTAGAAAGAAAATTATCTGAGCAAAGCTAAAATAAAAACTGTGAGTAGAAAACTGAACTGGTAATTCAGAACTACACAACCAGAAGAGCTGTAATTCAAGTTTGGAGGATTCAGATATTATTTATACAACTAGATAAAAGCAAATATACACTTCATTTGGGAGACAGTATGTAGCAAATTAGTTTTGGATACTGCTTTAGTGTAACACAAACAGTAGCAGTGATTTAAAAGCAAGTAACTGCATGAAATACACACCGTCGAGTCCTGCAGCTGAACAAAATGCATGACTGTTACTAGCAATGAACAGCAGTGACACTTGTACGTTTTGCACTTTTTTTCTTGTAGTACGATGCGTGAATTCATCATCATCATCATCATCATCATCTTTCGGCTATTCTCATTAGGGGTCATGACAGCAGATCATCTGTTTCCATTTCTTCCTGTCCTCTGCATCTTGCTCTGTCACACCAACCACCTGCATGTCCTCTCTCACCACATCCATAAACCTTATCTTAGGCCTTCCTTTTTTCCAGTTACCTGGTAGCTTCATTCTTAGCATCCTTTTCCCAATATACTCAGCATCCCTCCTCAGCACATGTCCAAACCAACGTAATCTTGCCTCAATGGCTTTGTCTCCAAACCTTCCAACCTGGGCTGACCCTCTAATATACTCATTCCTAATCCTGTCCACCCTCGTCACACCCAGTGCAAATCTTAACATCTTTAACTATGCCAAATCCAGCTGTAACTCCTGCCTTTTTGTCAATGCCACTATCTCCAACCCATATAACATAGCTGGTCTCACTACCCTCTTGTAGACCTTCCCTTTCACTCTTACTGGTACTCGTCTGTCACAAATCACTCCTGACACTCTTCTCCACCCACTCCATCCTGCCTGTACGCTTTTCCTCACCTCTCTTCCACACTCACCATTACTCTGAACTATTGATCCCAAGTATTTAAACTAATCCACCTTCGCCACCTCTACTCCTTGCATCCCCACCATTCCTCTATCCTCCCTCACATTCACACACACATATATTCTGTCTTAGTCCTGCTGACCTTCATTCCTCTTCTCTCTAGAGCATATCTCCATCTCTCCAGGTTCTCCTCCACCTGTTCCCGTGAATTCATTGTTTATAAATGGTATACATGTATGCATATGTGTTTATCTGGGGTGATAAAAGCTTAAATGATAGTCCATTTGTGGTTATTCACTGCATCACCCAAGGCCGCTAATGCCGGGGCCATTATAATAAGGAAGTACCTACATTATTTTTAAAGACTGTAAAATTATTGTTCTTAAAATGCTTTGTAATACTTTGGAGCTTCCCCCCCGGTCCTCTACTGAAAATGTGCTCCAGCCTAGTCAGACTTTATCAGTAAGCAAATGTCATTAAATAAATAAATACATAAAATGCAGCTCCGTCAGACCTTTTATAACGATTTCTTAAGAATTTGTGATATCAGATTTCTGAAAAGTGTCAGAGAAAATTTGTTTGCTATTAAAAGCCTTAACCATTCAAGAATACCTGACATTCTGTCATTGCTTCTTGTTATTCTGCTTTCAAATCCATCACCATTTTCTCCTCTAGTCTATAAATATAGAGCACCAGAATTTCAACTTGTTATTTCAAGGCTGGTATGTTAGATTCCAGAGAATTAAAAACATGTTACTGTTTAGAAATATTTAATTTATCTTATTTCCATCTAATAGTGAAAGTTTTCATAAATCAGAAGTCTTAACCTAGGATTCTGAAAACCACTGACTGCCTGTGCTAACTGCCCAACACTATTTGGCCAATTAGTGTAATGGTAAGAATATGCAATTTAAAGGCAGGTATGGCCACAGTCAGAAAGACATCATTATATAGTTTGGCGGTTGGTGCAAAAAGTTAAGGCTGTGAGCTGTAGTTCCTGTGATATGGGGTTTGATTCTCTCAGTCTTCATTTGCCTACTGTTTGGCCTTGACCTTGACCAGCTCACTTAAATAGATCCCTATTGAAATGTCAGCCCTCAAAATGCTGAGAACAAAAAAAAAAAAAAAAGACCAAAAATACAGGAGGAGAGTGAAAATTGCTCTTCTCCTTAAACCTTGATCCCCCCCCCTACACTCCCAAACTTATATATACCCACTCTGAGATTGTCATGACTCAGAGAAAAGGGACTATTCAGAGAAATGGCACCTCAGACTTAGTGTAAGTCTGATCTTTTGGCCATTCAGTCTCCCTGTTTCAGGACTCACTCTGGTGGATCCTGACATTTCAAATGGTTACCCACTTAACCAGACATTGCACCATGGTTGCCCTGAAAAAGAATTGTATGTTCAGTGAGCCTACCTGGTAAACAAATAGGTGTTATTATTATCGGGCTATTAACATTGTCAGACCTGACCTCATTAGTGTTCTCCCTAGAGACCAGTGCCTTGAATTGGCTAATACACCCTCCTGCACTCATACATAGATTCAGATTCCCATGCGCACACACACACACACACACACACACACACACACACACACACACACACACACACACACACACACACACAAGCATTCCCTTATACACACCCACTTACACCCATCAACAAGTAAGCCCCCTGACAGTCACCTAAACTCACAGAAACATGCATCCATTCATCCACATACACAATGTAGATAGGACACACACACACACACACATAATACACATCTGCACATACACATTTATGCAGCTTCATTCATTCCCCTACAGACACTACACACACACACACACACACACACACACACACACACACACACACACACGTATGTGTATATATGGGACTACCTGAAAACACTGACACGCAAAAACACCCGACAACGAGATAACCGACACCACAAAACCGAAAGTTCAAAAACACGAAACTTCACATGCCTGACAAACCACAATCCCGACAATCAACAAAACAAAACAAATAGCTTTTCTGTAAAACACACACATAACACAAGCACACCAAAAACCTTACAAACCTACACTAAACCTTACATACACAACTATCTATGCACTAACCTTAACCCAAACCCTAACCCTAAGGTCCGTCACTATCGCACCTAACCCGCCCCTAACCCTAACATCTGTCACTATCGCATACTTACCTTACCCGCACCCTAACCCTAACTCACTTAACCCCCCCCTAACCTTAAAGTATGTCACTATTGCACACTTACCTTACCCGCACCCTGACCCTAACGTCCATCATTATCACACACTTACCTTAACGTGTCAGTGTTCTCAGCGTCGGGATTTTCAATCGTCGGTCATCTCCGTTGTCGATCTTCTAGTGTCGGTTATCTCGTTGTCTGCATTGTCAGCGTTCGGTGTTTTCAGGTAGACTCATGTATTATATATATATATATATATATATATATATATATATATATATATATAAAATCCCTTTTAAATCTCGAAATACTGAAAGATCGACTTTCAGCATCTCGACACTAAAATATTGAAAGTGGAGTTAATCAAAACTGCACTTTACCGAGTGTTATATCATTGAATCTGCTGTTGGTGTGGTGTGTTGTGGTTTGCGTTTGCTTTGCATTGTGGTCTGGGAGTTAGATATGGCAGACGATGTGTGGCTGTGTACAGAGGTTCAGGTAGGTTGTAAGTGTTTAAGGGTTTTGGGTAGGGTTTTTATTTTTTAGTTTTGTGGGAAGTTTTGGGAGTTGGATGGGTTACAAGGGGGAGTGTGTGTGTGTGTTAGTGTTGAAGGCAGTGTGTTTTTTGGATGTGCAGTATGTGTGTTTTTCCTGTGTATGTGTGATGGTGTGCGAAGTAAGTGTAGAGTGCATAACCAACAGCTACAATAGCTATGGAGATGCACTATATAGTAGTTCAGTGGCTAAAAAATGGAACTCTGTCCCTACCAGCATTCAAAACACATTGTCTAAAGCCTCCTTTAAAGACCTCATCAGGCAACATCTCAAGCAAAGTTGGCAGTGCCATGATTGCTCCCCAGGCTAGTGAAAGCAGATAAGGTACACATACTGAACCTAGAGTACTTGATAATAGTTTTCAATCTTACTTACAAACACTGGCTAATCTACAATGTATGTACTGTACCTGTGTACTATATATGTATTCTACCTATGTTCCATATTTCAGCTGTACACCACAAATCTATGAATTACCTTTATTTTTAAATTAATATTTTTTTCTTTGTTCTCTCCACTGTAACTGTTGATGTGCTGCATACCACTGTAAAAACATGTCTTTTGTAATTTGTGTGTATGCTGGTCATGTCTAAATAACTAAATGTATCTGTAATTTTTCTATGTGGAACTTTTCTCCCCGGGCCTCTGCTGAAAAAGGGCTTTTCAGCTCAGTCAGACACCCCCGGTTAACAAATGTAAAATAAATAAATGAAATAATGGTAGGTCTTTTTTTGTAGTTTGTGATAGTGCGACCTCAGAGTTGGTATATGTATGTAGCGGGGGTGTGGGGGGTGCGGGGGGCTTGCCCCCCTGCTTATGCATAGGTTTTGTAGTTGTATGTGTTAAGTGTCTTAGTTAGGGTTTAGTGGGGAGGTGGTGTTTGTCATGTTGTGTTGGAGGTTATATTAAAAAACTGAATGTCGCTTACTGAAAATTCAAAATTATGAATTTTTGGTATAGTGACACTTGTTTTTTTAATAATTTGGTATAGTGGGTGTTCAGTGTTTAAGTCTCAAGATACTGAAAATCAGACTTTCAGTCTTTCGAAATCTAAAAGTAGACCCATATATATATATATATATATATATATATATATATATATATATATATATATATATATATATATATATACAGTTTACTATCGTTAGTTTGAACAGCAAAACAGTTGCCATTTGAAATAACAAAATGTTAAACCGAAACAAAACATTTTGAGTGTACACAATGTCACCCCAAATGATCGACACATTTGAGTCGACATTGCCGCGTAAATGTGATGTGATAGCCGTACAGGAGCTGATGTAAATCAAACTCCAATATGACATATCACGTTTTTGCAGGGGGGCAAGCCCCCCTGCACCCTCCCACACCCCCTGCTACTAATTTATTCCAGCTCCGAGATCGCACTACAGTGGGGACATGGATGAATTTCCTATCCCCGTTGTACCGCAATCTTGTACATATAGTTGAACACAGTTATGCATTTGCATAAGTGTGTTCGACTATCCAACTCACTTATCATTTTCCGAACGACATTCTGATTTTCGGCAGCATAACTGCCGATAGCATGTCATTCACTAAAATGACAGTAAACCTATATATATATATATATATATATATATATATATATATATATATATGTGTGTGTGTGTGTGTGTGTGTGTGTGTGTGTGTGTATACACATATAAACAGTGACACATTTTCCATCCCCACATCTTTGCTGAATTTAACTGCACCATGTGCACACCCATAGAAGGGAATTGGTGACCCCTGTGTTTATATGGGGGTCACTTAATCTCTCAGCTGTGTAAATTTGGAACCACTGACAATTCCAGGGGAGAGCACATGGCTAATTAGCATTAACCACTCCTCTAGATTGTTGCATTATCATGTAGGTCTGCCACTGAGACTGCCTGTGCTTTGAAGCTCTCACAATGAAAATACCTCAGCAGAAAGGCCATTTCTGACTTAGCATGTTAATGAAAAGCTCTTAGCTAAGGCTTCCTCATCATGCAAAGCCTTTCTGAATGTCAGAGGTAGTATTAACCTTTTGAAATTCCAAGATAACTTTTTCATAAACTGGTTAGATAAAAATAAATCCTTCAGTAAGTTTAAGGTGCAAAACACTGGATTTGTTCTAAAACAACCATTAACTTTTATGCCTTTGTAGGTTTGTAGTTTTGAGAACTTTTATTTTACTATGGATTATGATTTAAAAAAACTCTATTGCACCATCACCCGTGACAAAGGCAGGGCCACAGGTATACAAAAGCAATGAAACCATATCAACAGTTCACATTCACAAACACCATACATCGTACATCTTGCTCTATACAATATAATCAAACCAACACTACACAAATTGTGCATTTCCTGCCCTCCCTCAAATCTCACTCCTCCTCCTCCAAAACACTTTTCCACATGTACAGCTCCCACAACTTTCACCCATCTCCAAGTAATCTACTCCAACCCTCTTCCAAAAATCCCACCTTCCTGCTCCCCCATCTCTGTCACAACTTTCACAACCTTAGATATGGTTGGCCTAGACCTTGATTTCCACCCTCTAGTAACTGCCTTTCTTGTAGCCACCAGAACCAAACTTAACAAGGCCCTACCATTTCCAGGCAAGTCAAATCCTGTATCCCAGCTCAAAAAAGTCACCTCCCTCCCTACACTCACCTGCTCACCCAGCATTCCTGATAGAGTACCATGCAGGGAATTGTCAAAGTCCACCAACCCATTACTTCTCAAGAACACGTGCTCCCATGTACCTCTCTCCTCCTCATCACACCCGCAACACTTGCCATTTACCTGAGGAAAAACTCTTTGAAGTCGGCTCAGGGTACAAAAGCATCCATACAAACACTTCAAGGCAAAAATCCCAAACCTCAGATTCTGCTGGCACACCTGGGAGCCATACGCATATCCTCCCACTGCCTCCCTAAAAACCGCATATCCAGTCTCTCCTCCCAATCTTTTCCAACCTCCTATGATTGATTCACACAGCTATTGTGCATCATTCTACATGCCTCATCAATTATTCCCTCTTCAACAGCAACCTCTGCTCCAGACTCAACCAAAAACTCAATTAGTACAGATCTCCCACCCAGGATTCCCCCATTCTTCCTGCCCATAGTCCAACATCAATCCCAGATAGGGAAGACAATCTCTAGGCTGTAGTCCAATGTCCCTTCCCAGGCTTCCTCCCACTCCAACACCTCTCCATCACTAATGATTTGTTTGGTTCCATTGCCAACTTCCTCAACCAAATTCCAGCCCCATCTTGCCTATTCTCTGTACCGCTAATTGCAATCAATCCTATCAACAGAATCCCTTTTCTCTGTTATGGTTCTGGCTTAATTGTTAGTATACTTTCTCCTCCATTATGACTATAATACTTTGCATGATTGCTGTTGTTCTCCTTTAAGGATCTGCATCCAAAATCCCACTCTTTCCTTATTTCATGAAATACCCCCCTCCCCCCCATTCATCACCATCCTTTTCGATTTTTAATTGTAGCTTTCTATTGTGTCTGTTATGTATAAGAGCCTTAACTGTGTAGCTCTAAAATATCTGTTCAAATGAAGTAATCCTAAACCACCTTGATCTATTCGAAGGATGAACTTATCCCACTTAATTCTTGCCCTCATCCTCTCCAAGATAAAATCCTCCAACTCTATATTAAAATTACTATGCCCAACCTGTGTCTAAAACTAAAGGGAGTAAAAACATTTTTACTGTTGGTATCTTGCTATCCATACCCATAGGCAAGAGTTTCCATTTTCTCAGTTTTTATATTATCTTTTCTTTAGTCTCTTCCTATATATCCTTAGCTGCCATAACAGAATCCTTTTCGTCCATATTCCTAAATATTTTATCATATCCACATAAACATGGGTATTGCTGAACCAATTCATGTGTGGGTATGTAGTTTATATTTATAGCCTTTCTTTTTATAGGTTCATAGGTTCATAGGTGTGTACTAGGCTAATGGCCCTGGACCCTTTACAAACCTAGCCCATAGGATTACCCTGACATCATGCCACCCGACCTTAGTTCCTAGTGCCTCTGTCAAGTAGAGCCACTGGAGTGATCCCCGGGTTGAATTTTCTATTTCCCATCCACTCATCAAGGTTTCTGTTGAAGAGGGCCAGTGAGGTGCTCTGTTTGACATGTATGGGAAATCTATTCCATAGCAAGGGCAGTCTCTGGGTTATGAACCTGTCCCTCCAGCACATTCTGTTGATTGTAGTAATGAGGTTGAGGTCACTGAAGCATGTGGTGCAGAAGGATTGGGATTTCTTTAGATGTAGCATTTCTAACAGAGCTGGATCAGACATGGCTTTGTATGTCAAGCAGAGATCGCCTCTAAGTAGGTGATATGAGACAGAATAGTTGGAGTTTTTTGAGTCTATCCATATAGGACAGGTGTTTAAGGCCTAGGATCCTCTTTGTGAGGTACTTTTGCAGCCTCTCCAGTTATTGCGGGTGTCTAGTGAGGTACATGCCAAATGGGGCATTGTACTTGATGATTGGCCTAATGAGGGAAGAGTAGAGGGAGACAATGACCTCTTTCTTCCTGGATGCAAAACCCTTAGTAATGAGATGTGTCTGCTACTTTCACACTGTGGGTTCTATCTGTGAGCCAGTTTGCAACCCACCTAGTGATATAGGGGATGATGCCTAGCTTAGTGAGTTTTTCTATGATTCCTGAATGGGGAATGGTATGAAACGCCTTGGCCAGATCAAGGTAGGCTGTATGAACCACCTTGCCTTCATCCACAGCTCTGGTGACTGACTCAATAAAGTCGACCAATCTGAGCAGGCCTGATCTACCCTTCACAAAATCAAACTGTGTGGGATGCAGAGTTGGAGACTCCCTAGATCCTTGTTTATTAGGTCCATGATGATGTGTTCCATAGCTTTGCATATCAGACTCATCAGACTAATGGGGTGATAGTTCCCAGGGTCTGTAGTCACTCTTCCTTTGTGGAGAGGAATGCCTGTAGCAGTGCGCCATTCGGTAGGGACAAAGCCTGAGGTGAGGCTCTGACTGAAGAGGGCACACAGATGAAGTGCTAGTTTACTTTGTAGTTCATGTAGAACATAGCCAGGGATATTGTCAGGTCCCATGGAAGCTGTATTCTTGGCCTTGGACATTTTTACAACCTTATGATTTATGGACCTAAATCATTTGGTTATACATACATAAATCATTTGAGTATTGTGCATGAATTTAATTTATGTTTTTAAAGGATTACTATTCATATATTGAAGGTTGCTTTGTTCTGTTTGACATATATATTGTCTATGTAGACATTTATTTGACATGGGCATATATGGGATCTTGGTTAGCCTTACCATCTTCTCTAATGTCACTGCTGGTAGCAACATACAGGATTAACACACTCATTGATATAAATTAATTTTTGATATTAATGAGGTTGTAAAAGTAGGTATATGCGTAAAGCAATGTTTATTATCTATTGTGATGCCGTTGTCTGAGGTAATATATGAGTTTAACATATTGGATAATATAAATGAGTTTATGATATTAATGTGGTTAGAAATGTAGTAATATGTGTAACATAAGTTATTTGAGCCACCGGAGTCGACCTGCAGATTTGCGTTTTGTTGTTTTCTTATCTATTTATAGGTAGGAATAGAAAGATTATGGGTTTGAAACAATGTATATATACTTTTATTTATAGAAAAAAGAAGATTATGAGTTTGAAACAATGTGTATATATATTAAAAAAAAAACGAACAAATTTAGTAATGCCCACTTGATTGCGTCATTTGACAAGGGCTTTTTAAACAGGTTTTTAAATTAGAGTTGGTATCTGAAGAAGTCCGGATAATATCAGGACAAAAAGCGCTTAATTTTACTGTTTGTAACGTTGTATCATTTGCTGCACGAGCATAGTGCAATTTCTCCGTATTAAAATTCATTGTCTCAACTAACTGCAGAGTGAAGTTGGTTCCTGACGTTTGATTTTGTGCTTTACAGTCGTGAATTTGTTCTTGGTGTGGACAATTGTGCAGTAGCTCAGAGCAAATCTGGGTATTGCCATGGAGATTATTAACATAACTATAGAAGGCCTTGTGGTTGTCTTTACTATCTGCTGCAATTCTGTTTTCATAGCTAGCTTTACAGGATCTGATGAGGAATCTCAACTTTTTGTTGAGGCTGATAAGGGAGTTTTTCCACTCTTGGGACTTCACTTTATTCCGCATCAGTTTAATCCTTCTGTTTGTTTATAGCAGGAGACCACCAGATTGGCTTCCTTTCTTTGGAAGAGAGCATCTTGGTTCTATTGGGTATGGCGAGATCCATACATTTGTGTACGTGTTTGTACAGTGCATTGGTGTATGATTTGGTGGTCATGCAACTATTCTCCATTTGCATGGGTGCCGTGAAGTTAGCCACCTCTGTTTTTAGAAGCCCAAAGTTAGCTTTGGAAAAGTTTTTCATGGTGGTTACCTTTGCGAGGGGAGTGGGAGGGATGTCGATTTCCAGGCTGATTAGTTTGTGGTCGGATCTAACCAGGGATTAGTTAACAGTTGGTGTAGAGCAATGGTCGCCCACGTTATTAATGACCAGGTCAAGGATGTTGCTAACTCTAGTGGGGGTAAGAATGAGCTGGTCCAGTGCATTTGAATTAATGCATTCCAGGAAACGTTGGGCAAGTTTATTGGTACATGAGTAGTTTTCCCAGTTAATGGAGGAGTAGTTGAAGTCACCCAGTATGAGAGCGTTAGGCTGGACCCTAATATTCTCCTGTGTGCTTATGAACATGGAGTGTGAGGCTTGGGACATTGTTGGGGACCTATAGCAGGCTACGACCTGAATCGCTGTCTTACCCAATGTTAGCTGCACCTGAAGTATCTCTGATGCGTTATGTTGGGCTAGCAGTCTGGAGGTGTGCGCATCCTTTATGAATATGGAAACACCACCGCCTTTGGAGCTTCGGTCCAAGTTCTGGGCACGAAAAGAGTGGAATGAGTTATAGCCTGGTAGTGCAGGGGTGCTTTCTGGTGCCTTGAACCAGGTCTCTGTTACAGCACAAATGTCGATGTTCTTCATTTTAAAGAGTGCTTCGAGCAAGTGCATTTTCAGATTTAGACTTCTAGCATTGAGCAGCACGACCCTCAGATTGCATTTGTTTGTAGCTGTTACGGTGGTAATTTGGTCTTTGGAACGCCACCTAAAAAAGGCACTATAGGGGTGGCAAGAGCCTTGGCCAGTATCTGGAAGCCCAGGGGTGACAGATGCAGGCCATCTCTGGCAAAACATTGAGGTCTGTTAATCATGTCATCCCAGGCAGACAGATACTGGACCCCCTTAGAATTACACCAATTGTTGAAATCGATCATTTTCTGCTTGTACTATGGTATCATTCTGGGTGATGGTAGGATGCTGCTCAGGGCTAGGGTCATGCCCGCCTGGGCTACATAATCCGAGAGCTCCTCCTTGTGTCTTTTCATGTAGTCCAGGGAGGTACATCTCAGGTCATTCACACCCACATATACAATGACAGAGTCATATTTGTACCTGTTGTTGAGGGACCTGAGTGCGTGCGCTATGTGGTGGATCCTGGCACCTGACAGGCAGCTGACTGTTACTTTCACCTTATTCAACCTAGTGAGTGGGACATCAGTGTGCCTCACTATCGAGTCACCTTTGACCAGTGTGTTGGGCATGCTGTTCTGACTTAGGGACTTTGGTTGAGTGGCACATTGTTTAGGAGAGTTATGTGTCTCGTGATTAGTGTTGTGTTGTGGTGGTTGAGTGCATTTCTGCCTTGGAGGTCTCTGCTGTTTGAGTAGATTTTTATTGAGAGCCTCCACAAAGGTGGGTGTGTGGTTTGTGTTGTTATGTGAAGGCAGTGCTGGTGTGTGTTCTGGAGGGCTATGTGTTTCAGGTGTTGTGGTGCAAGTGTTGACCTTCTCCTCTTGACCAGCTATTCCGGTCTTGGCTGGAGAGTGCGTGGCTTCCAATTTGGATATATAAGTGGATCTCTCGCAAGTCTGAGTGTTGGGTGATAAGAGAGGAGGGTTGTCATTGTACATGAGGCAGTTGCTACATTGCCTCAGGATGCCCAAGTTCACCAGGTTAATAGGAGAAAGCAAAGGGAACTGACCTTTAGACATGCCTGTTTTCATTAATTTTATGTCCCGAAAACCTGGAACTTTCTCAAAATATTCCACAACAATGAGATGTCCTATTATGGTTCTGTCAGATGCAAAATCATATCATCTGTAAATAAAGCCAACTTTTCTTGAATACCATATCAATTATAACTTGATTTTTTGAGTCCCTTATTTTCTTTGCCAGTGGTTCTAAATATAAATCAAATAACAAAGGGGAAAGGTGACACCCTCCCACTTTGTTTTGTGCCTCAGATCCCTCATATATCCTCATAATTAACCTTATTATTGTATCAGGAAATACAAATGTTTCCATTGCCCTACTCATAAAGTCCTAGCTTTCTCTGTCTAATGCTTTCTCTGCATCAAGACTCACCAACAATAGTGGTATTTTCTTACATTTTGCTTACCACTGGATTATGATTGTTCTATCAATATTGTCATATATTTGACTTCCCTCCGCAAAATCACACTGATCCATATCTATCAATTTTGGCAAGAATTTTGTAATCCTTTTAACCATTATAGGCATAAACACTTTATAATCATGGTTTAAAATTGAAATGGACCTGTATGAAGCTAGATCTGGGGGGGGGGGGGGTTACCATCTTTAGGTATTACAGCCATCACAGCTTTTTCTGTGATGTTGGTGCTCCCCCTACTTTTAAAATACTGTTAAATAACATCTTCCTTATGTTTAGCACTTCCTTCCCTCCTAGTTTCTAAACTTCCACAGGAATACCATCTATTCCTGGAGACTTTCCTGAAGATTGGTTACACATCAATATTTGTATCTTATCTCCTCCTATCTTAACTAATTGTTGATCCTCATCTACTTCTAACCTTGGCATATTTAAGTATTCCATAAACATTCCCATTTGTGCCTTTTTTATTTACCTACTTTTCTGCTTTATACACATTTTAGTAAAATTTCCAAAATATGTTTAATACCACTACAGGATCTCTGTTTATTTTTCTTGTTATAGGCTCCCTAAGTTTGACAACAACCCTTTCTACTTTCTGTTGCCTAAGTCATTCCAGAAGTTTTTGTACTCTGAAGTTATTATCAAAAAACTGTTGCTTAACAGCAATCTTTCTAAACTCATGCATATTATCCAGATACTCCCTTATTTTCTCTTTACCACTCTGCAGTTAAGGTTCATAGGTTTCGTAGGTTCATAGGAGGTTACTAGGCTATCGGCTCTAGAGCCCTTACAATCCTAGCCGTGTTAAACCCAAGTTGACCCAATTGTCCTTGGTTAGATGGACATAATTCACAGACTGAGAATATGTAGTTAATCTTGAATTACCCCAATTGTCTTTGTTAGATGGCTGTAATTCACAGGGCAAGTCTATGATCAACACCGATTACCCCTGTCCATGAGGGACATGGGTGCCAACACCTGGGTGAATTTATGGTCTCCCATCCATTTCTCTAGGTTGCACTTATTTTATTTTATTTATTTTACATTTGTTGACCAGAATTGTCTGACTGAGCTGAAGAGCCCTTTCAGCGGAGGCCCAGGGAGAAAAGCTCCAACATATTATACAATTTTCATTATAAATTAGCATTAAACAGCAACGTTACAGGATTATTACAAGGCATTAAGTAGCAATACAATGTTATACAGTGTCAATAATCAGGAGTATAACAAAACTATTTCAATATGTATAAAAAGAAATATGTCATTAAGATAAATATAGTTTTGGGGTAAGTGGCTACAAAAACCCAGTTTTATCATAATGTAGCTTGAATAGTGCCAGTGAGGAGCTCTGCTTCACATGAATTGGAAGCTTATTGCAGAGGAGCATCAATCTCTGCGAGATATGTCTGTCTCTCCAGCATGTCCTCTTAGTATCACAGGCTAGGTTAAGATCCCTGAAGCAAGTGACTCTTGTGTCATTTGACTTGTGGACGTGCAGCATTTCTATCAGGGCAGGGGCGGAGACTGCCCTGTAGGCCAGGCACAAGTTGCCTCTCAGAAGCCTATATGATACACAGTACAGTGACAGGGCTTTCATTCTGTCCATGTAAGTCATGGTTTGGACGCCCTGTATATTCTTGGCGGGAAACCTCTGTCGTCTCTCCAGCTACTGCAGGTCTCTGGTGAGGTACATGCAAAAGGGAGCATTTACTTTATTAATGGTCTGATGAGGGTCAAGTACAGTAGAGTTATAACATCCTTAGACCTGGATGCAATTCCCTTACTTATGAGATGCGCAACATAGAAGGATTTCCTTACCACTATGGAAACTTGGTGGTCGAAGTTCAGACCGCTATCTATCTGTGTTCTAAGATCTCACATAACTGGGTTTAAACTTGGGGGGGGGGGTGCTGTCAATACTGTAATTAGTAGGGAATTCTGCTTTGCTAAAGGGGATAATAATGCATGTCTTTGCATTTAGTTTTAGACTATGACTTTGGCACCAGTCATTTGTCTGTGTTAGCCCCTTACGTAATACCTTAACATTGTTGAGGGACTGAATGACTGCACACCATTTGCAATCATCATTGAACTTGGCAAGCCAAAGGCCATCTACTTTAGCCTGGGCTTCCAAGAAATAGATTCCAAACACTAAAAGGCCCAGCACAGATCGTTGTGGTATGCCACTGGTGATGGATCTAGTGGTAGAGGTGGAATCACCAACTTTGACAGTGTGTGTTCTGTCAGTGAGCCAATTGACTACCCATCTAGTGACATAAGGATTAATCCCCAGCTGGGAGAGTTTCTCAATGATACTTGAATGGGAGATAGTGTCAAAAGCCTTGGCTAGGTCAATATAGGCGGTATGCACTGTCTTACAATCCAGGACCTTGGTGACTTTCTAGAAGAAGTCTACTAAGTTTAATAAGCATGATATACCCTTAACAAAACCAAATTGGGTTGGGTCTAGAGTTTGAAGGTTACCTGTGTCCTTGTCAATAATTCCATGATGATTCTTTCCATGGCCTTAGATATGAGGCTGGTCAAACTTATAGGTCTATAGTTCCCAGGGTCGGTTGATGGCCCCCCCTCTGTGCAAAGGGATTACTGTTGCTGTTCTCTACTCTGCTGGAACAAAGTCAGATGTCAGGCTATGGTTAAAGAGAATGCTAAGTGGATCCATGGGGTCCTGTTTTAGATTGCTTAGTAAGCAACATGGAATGTTATCTGGTGCCATTGAAGCCATGCTTTTGGCCTTGGAGAGCACAGATATGACATGATCTTTTCAGAAACTAGGAGGAGGACTGGTGTCAGGTATGCTTTGGGGTATGGCTGATGGGGACTAGGGGGTGAAGTTTGCACCAAATCTGTCAGCTAGCAGGTTGGCACTTTCCTGTGGTATAATAAGAGTGGTACCATCTACTACCAGTTCAGCACATAGTGGGCATCACCTTTTAGGTTACTGACATAGTTAAAGAATGCCTTATGATTATCCTTATCTAGGGATGCTATTTTAGCTTCATATTTAGCTTTAGAGAACTTTACAAGATTTCTGATCTGCTTGTTCCCTCTTAGTCTTAGGCATCAGCTTCTTCCTGTTGATATATAACCTGTTTACAGTTGAGGTTCACCAGTGTGGCTTGTTATTTCAGAAGGACCTGGTTTTGATCCAGTCTGGTACAGCCAAGTCTACATTTGCTTAAGTGTTAATGCAGGGCATTTGTGTACACTTCTGCATAGGAGTCATTTTGTCTGTGATTCTGGAGGGTATAAAACTTTTTATACCATCGCTTAGTAGGCTGTAGTTTGCTTTGGAAAAATGTTTTAGGTTTTTTTTGCTCCTGTGGGGGGGGGGGGTCTGGTCCAATAATTACTTCGAACAAGTCTGATTTATGGTCTGACCTTACGAGGGAGGGCTTCACACAGGGGGGAATGCAGTGCCCCCCCCATGTTGGTGAGTACTATGTCTAGGACATTAGAGCCACTTGTGGGGGTGCAGACTATCTGTGATAAAGCATTTGTATTGACAACGTCCAGGAACGAACCTCTGGGCGAGCATGTTTGTGCTTGTGTATGTCACTCAGTCAATGAAAGGATAGTTGAAATCTCCCATGACTAAGGTGTTGGGCTGTATGACGAGTGACTCCAGTAAGTCCAGGTAGGTGGAGTGCTTTTCTTGGTTCATGGCAGGGAACCTATAGGTTGGTTCATGGTAGGGGACCTATAGCTAGCAATGATGTGGTAGGGTATTTTGCCTGTAATTAACTGGACATGGAGTAGTTCAAGAGAGTCATGCTGTTTGACCAGTCTCAAGGTGTACTTGGCTTTAATGAAGATGGATCTACCTCCACCTTTAATTCTTTCACACTCATTTTAGGGTCTGAATGTGTGGAAGACATTGTAGCCTTGCACAGCTGGGGTGTCCTCCATGGACTTGAACTATATCTCAGTGACTGCACAGGCATCCATATCTTCCAAGGTGAGAAGTGCTTCCAGGGACTGAAATTTCATGTTTAGACTCCTAGCATTAAGCAGCAGAACCTTTACATTACCTAAATAAAGGCACTATGAGGGAGGCAAATGCCTTTGCCAGTATCCAAAAACCTAGAGGAGACAGGTGCAGACCATTTCTGGCTAAGTGGCATGGCCTGTTGACCATGCCCTCCCAGCTGATAAATAATGGATCCCCCTGGTCTGACACCAGAAGCTAAGCTAGTTGTTGAAGTTGATCATTTTCTGTTTATATTGAGGCATCATGCGTGAATGGGCGTACCTTCGTTGAAGGTTCTGCGTCAGGACTGGTAACTCGGCACGTAAAAATCAACTACCAATCATTAGCAGACCGGAGTTCTACTGTGGCGACTCTTAACCAGGAAAAGCCGAAAGACACAACAATTGTGGCATCACCTGGGTGAAGGTAGAATACTACTTAGGGTTAGGGTCATACCTGCCTGGGACACATAATCTGAGAGTTCAGTCATGTTTCTCTTCAGATAGTCCAGAGAGGTACATATCAAGTCATTTAACCTAACATGGACTATGACAGAGTCATACTGGTACTTGTTGTTGAGTGACTTGCGTGTATGCATGATTTGATGGATCCTGGCACCTGACAGGCAGCTGCCTGTGACCTTCTTGTCCAGCCTGGTTAGGGGGACATCTATGTGTCTCACCATGGAGTCACCTATGACCAAGACATTTGGTTTTGAGGTGTATTGCCTTAGGGGCTTATTTGCTGAGACACCGGTGTATGTGATATTATGTGTAGTGGTTCTATTTGCATAGCAGTGTGTGCAAGTGGTTTGCATTTGGGAGGTCTCTGATCTTTTGGTAAGCTTTTGGTGAGTACTTCCACATATATGGGTTTCTGTGTCATGACAATATTTTGTGTGGGAGGTGAAGTGTACATGCTGACAACCTGTCTGATGTCCAGTTTGTTGTTACCTGAGAGAACTGATTCCAATTTCATAGTGTAATTGCATCTCTCACATAGGGTATTTGTTTTAAGAGTAAGTTGTTGTCAGTATTCATGAGGCAATTACAACATTTTCTCAGGATGCCCATCTCGATCAAGCTGACCAGAGAAATGATGGGAAACTGCCCGTCCATTGTAGCAGGTTTTTACCATATACAGGGGATATAAAAAGTTTACACACCCCTGTTAAAATGCCAGGTTTTTGTGATATAAAAAATGAGACCACAATAAATAATTTCAAAACTTTTCCCATCTTTAATGTGACTTATAACCTGTAAAATTCAATTGAAAAACAAACAAATCTGTTAGGGGAAAAAAATATAAAAAATAAAAAAAATGTACAATACACTGGTTGCATAAGTGTGCACACCCTTAAACTAATACTTTGTTGTGTGTGCACACCCTTACACTAATACTTTGTTGAAATACCTTTTGATTTAATTACAGCTTTCAGTCTTCTTGGGTAGGAGTGTATCAGCATGGCACATCTTGACTTGGCAATATTTGCCCACTCTTCCTTGCAAAAGCGCTCCAAATCTGTCAGATTGTGAGGGTATCGCTTGTGCATAGCCCTCTTCAGGTCACCCCACAGATTTTCTATTGGATTTAGGTCTGGGCTCTGGCTGGGCAATTCCAAAACTTTCATTTTCTTCTGGTGAAGCCATTCTTTTGTTGATTTGGATGTATGCTTGGGGTCATTGTCATGTTGAAAGGTGAAATTCCTCTTCATCTTCAGCTTTCTAGCAGATGCCTGAAGGTTTTGGGCCAAAAGTGACTGGTATTTGGAACTGTTCATAATTCCCTCCACCTTGACTAAAGTCCCAGTTCCAGCTGAAGAAATGCAACCCCAAAGCATGATACTGCCACCACCATTTTTTACCATGGGGATGGTGTTCTTATGGTGATGCAAAGTGTTGTTTTTGCACCAAATGTACCTTTTGGAATTGTGGCCAAATCGTTCTACCTTGGTCTCATCAGACCATAACACATTTTCCCACATGCTTTGGTGAGACTTGATGTATTGTTTTGCAAACTTTAGCTGGGCCTGGATGTTTTTCTGTGTAAAAAAGGCTTCTGTCTTGCAACACTAGCCCATAGTCCAGACATATGGAGAATACGGGAGATCGTTGTCACGTAGTACACAACCAGTACTTGCCAGAAATTCCTGCAGCTCCTTTGGTGTTGCTGTATGTTTCTTGGCAGCCTCCCTGACCAGTTTTCATCTTGTCTTTTCATCAATTTTGGAGGGATGTCCAGTTCTTTGCAAAGTCACTGTTGTCCCATATTTTCTCCACTTTTTGATGACTGTCTTCACTGTGTTCCATGGTATATCCAATGCTGTGGAAATTTTTTGTACCCTTCTCCTTTCTGACACCTTTCAACAATGAGATCCCTTTGATGCTTTGTAAGCTCTCTGCAGACCATGACTTTTGCTGTAAAGGCAAAAGGTTTTGCAGGCAACTGAGTAAATGTCAGGAAAATCCTACTAGGACAGCTGAACTTTATTTGGGGTTAATCAGAGTCTCTTTAATTGATGGCAGGTGTGTACCCAAGATGAGTGAATGCTGTAATTAAATCAAAAGGTGCTTCAACGAAGTATTAGTTTAAGGCTGTGCACACACAACAAAGTATTAGTTTAAGGGTGTGCATACTTATGCAACCACTGTATTGTGTGCTTTTTATTTTTTATAATTTTTCCCCTAACAGATTTGTTTATTTTTCAATTGAATTGTACAGGTTATAGATCATATTAAAGGTGGGAAAAGTTTTGAAATGATTTATAGTGGTCTCATTTTTTTATATCACAAAAACCTGGCATTTTAACAGGGATGTGTAAACTTTTTATATCTACTGTATACTATTTGGGAAGAGAGTGGACTAGTTTGACCATTTTTTTGCTAGGAGTAACAAAGAGGCTTGATCAGTTATTTATTTATTTATTTATTTATTTTAATTTTGTTTACCGGGATGGTCTGACTGGACAAGGTCCGTTTACAGCAGAGGCCCGGGGAGAAAAGCTCCAGTTTAATTAGGATAACATATTACAGGAAGTAAACATATAATACCATATGTAGGCAATAGTATCTATTGAACAAGAAATTTCTAGACGGAAGTCAAAAGAGTAGACATTTGCAATAAAAAAAAAGCAATTTACATATATACATTTAGTTAGCAAAGAGCATAGTCAGATTTTATTAGGTACATGTTTTCCATGTAAAATATTTTGAGGAAATATATTTATTTATTTATTTTTCTGGCAGTTGCAGGCTATGGATGAAAAGTGTGGCAACGCTGCTCAGTGTGCATCTGGGTTGCCTGTAGTGCAGCAGGGAAGCTTGGGAGGATTCCACTGACAGGTATCTAGGGAAAAATTGTGTTTCTAGGCATTTGTGTCTATACAGGGCACCACTAACCCCTGTTGCTCCATCCACAGTGACACATACATGCGAGGCTTAAATACAGGCAAAATTAAACCCTTTTAAGCTAATCTACCAATAATAAAGCACGCAATGGACCTTCCTGTAGCAATCCACAACTCAGACAAGGCTGGATCCACACTCTTCTGCCACAAGGGTGCAGGGGAGGCCTTCTTAATGTAAGATGGCTGGTTTAGTGCTCAGGTGTTTCAACAACAGGCTAGATTCAGCAGCTCTGAATCTAGTCTATGTTATCTAGGTATCACTACCATGCAAATCAAGTGCAGAGAATGAAGCAGTCACAAACAATAAAACGGTAAAAAAAAAACAGAAATATTAAAGTAATTCAATAAAGTACAGTTCAAAAGGTGCAGAAGAATCACAAAATATACTTCTTTTCTTTTTTTTTTTCCTTGGATGCATTGGATTAAAGCATAAACACTTCAGACCTCTGACAAAGGACACCAATCACAGAGCACCTCCCGTTAATTGGGCACAAACCTGTGCAAATGCAAGGCTTAAATGTAAGCAAAATTAAACATTTTTAAGCTAATCTACGAATAAGAGAGCACACAATAAACATTCCTCCAGCAATCCCCAGCTCAGAAAAGGCTGGATTCACACTCTTCTGCCATAAGGCTGCAGGGGAGCCCTTCCTAATATAAGATACCTGGTTTAGTGCTCAAGTGTAGTAACAACAGGCTAGATTCAGCAGGTGTGAATCTAGTCTATGCTATCTAGTTATTAATGCTGTGCAAATCAGGTGCAGAGAATGAAATAGTCACAAACCGTAAAACAGTAAAAAAAAAAAAAACATAAATAATGTAGTAATTCTATAAAATACCAAACACTATAAGAAACTTTCCACCAGGTGTCCTCAGTGGAATAACTATACAAAAATACTCCCCAGATTTGAAACAATTGAAACAATGAGGGAGTATTTTTGTATAGTTACTCCACTAAGAACACCTGATGGAAAGTTTCTTATAGTGTTTGTTTTTTTTTGGGTTAAGTGTGTGACACTTGGCTTAATGAAACTTTAAGGGACTCTGCGGATTTTGTCTTGTTGCAATTTGATAAAATACAGTTCAAAAAGTGCAGAAGAATCACAAACTATACTTATTTTCTTGTTTTTGGCCTTGGATGCCTTGCATTAAAGCAGAAACACTCTAGACCTCTGGCAAAGGATGACAAATGTTTTTTTAAACACCTTCATTGAATTATCACTTGTGACAAAGGCAAATTTACATTTATATAAAAGTAATCAAACTGTATTAATAAGTTCACATTTACAAATATTATATTTCACATATATTGCTATATATCATATAACCTAAACAACATTACATAAATTATTTAATTCCTGTCCTTTTTTAGACAAGAAACATCTTTATTAAAGGGTTCCTATCATGTAGTTGAACTTTTACAAGTTCAGACCTCATATGGTCGAGACCATAAGTTCGAATTTGTAAACGTTCGAGCGTTTGAATGGAAATCTCCATAAGCGGAGGTTTCCATTTTGTTCAATGGGGTGCGATCTCGGAGTTGGTATATTTAAGTAGCAGGGGATGTGGGGGGTGCAGGCGGGCTTGCCCCACCCCCGCTTAAAACAGTTTATTTTGTTTTCCGTTTTTTTGGGGGTTTTTTATCCACAGTCGAAGTTTTGTAATTTCGAACATAATGGCTCGGACGTTACATGTTTGAAGTTATAAGACTTTGACTATGTGATATAGACCCTTTATTAAACCATCACTTATGACACAGGTAATCAGACATTTATATAAATTAAAACAAACCACACCAAAACAATCCTAGTTGCAAGCAAACCATACTGACACACTCCCAGCTGCAAACATTATACATCACTTATAATCTACCCAATCATTTTCAGTGAAACATTATATAACTCATTTAAATCCTGCCTTCTTTTAAACCTCATTTCTCCCCTGTATATATTGTTCCCCCAATTCCCATTTTTTTCCTATGCAGTTTGCTCCTACCCTTTTCTAGAGATCTGAATTCCAGTTGTTTTATCTCTGTTACTATATTCACTTCTTCTTCTTCTTTCGGCTTTTTCCCGGTTAGGGGTCGCCACAGTGGATCACCTGTCCACTCATGATTGGCAGTGGAGTTTTATGGTGTCGAATTGCCAGCCTGGCGCCCAACCTTCCACAGAAGGCACACACACACGCATGCACGCACTTACACCTAGGGCCAATTTAGAGTGTCCAATCCACCTACAGCATGTCTTTGGGATGTGGGAGGAAACCAGAGCACCCGAAGGAAACCCACGCGACCACAGGGAGGACATGCAGACTCCACACAGAAGGCACCCCAGCCGAGGATCGAACCGGAGAACTCTGTTACTATATTCACTTCTTCTAGTATAGTTGGTTTAGATTTTCATTTCCATTTTCTAGTAATAGTTTTTTTGGCAGCCACCATAATTAGACACAGCAAGGCCTTACCATGTCTAGTCAATTCCGATTCTGTATCATAGCTCAGAAGAATCATCTCCCTCATCACACCAATCTGCCCATCCAACATCTATGACAGTGCATCCCACAGGGAATCCTTAAAGTCTGCCAACTCACCACACTCCCAAAAAATATGTTCCCAATTACCTCTTTCTTCCCCATCACACCTCCAACATTTGCTGTCTACCCGAGGAAAAATTGTCTGGGGTCTACTTGGGGTATAAAAATATCTATGTAAACATTTCCAAGCAAAAATACTAAATCGTCTAGATTTTGTTGCATATTTGGGAGACGTACATATATCCTCCCATTGTTCCTTTGTAAAATGCTTATTCAAGCTCTCTTCCCAATAATTTCTAACCTCCTCTCATTGATTCTTATAGTTAACATGCAATGTTTTATATGCTCTATTGATTATTGCTTTTTAAATGGCAGCTTCTGTTCTAGACTCTACTAAAAACTCTACCAGTGCTGGTCTTTTGTTTAGGACCCATCTATTTCTTTCTCTTTGCCTATACTCTGATATCAATCTTTGATAGGGAAGGCAATCTGTAACCTGCAGTCCAAATAAATCCTTGGCTTCTTCCCATTCTATCATCTTTCCCTCTCTAGTTCTTTGCTCCCAATTCCTTGGTTCCTTTGCCAGTTTTCTCTAATAAATTCCAGCCCCCCTCTTGCCTATTTTCAGTGTTCCCTAATTGCAGTCATCCCTATTGGCAGAATCTCCTTTCTCCATTCCCATGTTGGCTTAGTTCTTAGGATACTTTATTCTAGTTTATAGATATAATATTCTGTATGATTATTGTTATTCTCCTTAAAGACCTGCATCCAAAATTCCAGTCTCTCCTTGTTTCTTGAGCTTCCCCAATGTTTCATCATCATCCCTTTCCACTTTGAATTATACTTTTCTGCTTGCATTATGTATAGGAGCCTTAACTATGTAGCTCTGAAATACCCCTTAAAATAGGGTAATCTCAAACCCCCTTTTCTACTGGCCAGATCAGCTTATCCCACTTATCTCTTACCATCTTCTCGTTAAATGAACCATTATGCCTCTCCTTGTTCTGTGAGATTCCGCATATTCTGTAATACTTTAACCTTTGTAAGCCCCTCGAAATAATTTCATTACTTCTTAACTATCTGTCTTTTTCTTTTATTTCTGCCCTATTTTTAAAATACCCTTTCATTTTATCCCACTCACTAGCTAACTTCTGGAGTATGTTATATCTTCCCTAACAACACCCAAGTAATTTCCACCACCCATTCCTTAAATTCCTCATTTTTTAACAGGTAGGTGAGAAAGGACCAGTGTCTCTTAGTAATTATTGGCACCTGATCTGAAATATTTATTGACTGTGTGTCAGAGTTCTCACTTAAATGCACATATTCCTGTCAAATATAATTTCTGTCTAGCCTAGCCCAGTTACTGAACCTTGGTGAATAGTATGTACATTTTAAGTTCCTACTACTGAATTCACATCTTGAAAACCAAGTATTTTCTAGACTTTCTTCAGAAATTTAACATCTTTTGTTATATTTTCTCTTCTAGCCCCCAAGTCTATATTTTCATTGTTGCAAATCAAATTCTAGTCCCGACCTATAAGTAATATTCCCTGCTGAAAACTGATTATTTCTCCCCAATAATTTTAAGCTTCATAATAGCAGTTTAGGTGGAATATAAATACATGCCAGTGTAATCTTCATCCCTTGCCAGTAGTCCCTTACTACCACAAATCTGCCATTATTATGTTTTTTCCTCTTCTATTACTATTGGAGCTCCTCTAGCAATTAATATAAGTAATCATCTTTTCCTTTGTCCCTGATATTTTGCTGACTATCCATCATGAAACCCTTTCTTTATCAAATTCACGTGTTCATTTCTTTACAAACATGTCTAAAGTAGCACTGCTATTTGCACTCTGCATGTCTTAATATAATTAAATATTCTTTCCTTTTTGTCTATACCTGTGAGACCATTCACATTTGAAGAAAATATGGAAAATGTTGCCATTACGACATGAAGTTATTATTCCAATCTATTATATTTTATAGCTTTTTTAAATGTCTTTTCCAGCTTTTATGATACATGCACCAACTAATGTTTGGCAGGTTAAACCTTTATAGAGTTTTTTCATATCATCAGCATTGGGATATATGTCACATTTTATACTACATTTTGTTTTAACAAAACCCTCAAAAACCCAAACACACCTCCAGAACACCCTCATAACCTGTTAACTTAATACAAACACACAAAACATCAAATAATGTTTAACCCTCCTAGTAGGAACAATAGTCTCAGACAGCTGCAAGCACTTCCTTTAATTAACCTTAAATTGTGGTTATCCAGCTTCTCTTTACACTAATTGGCGTCTGTTCTTTTTTATTTTTATTTCCCCTCCCACATGTGAAAAACAACTTGCATATTTTCAGAAAACATTAACTTTTAGCCTTGAATAAAACACTGTTCTGACTTTTTATTGCCCTGTTATTGGCTTGTTGGCATGGAAATGTAAGAGAAAAAAATGTCGTCCTCAGATGCAGACTTCTAAAGACAAGCTGAAACATTTATTGTTAAAGGACAACTTCATTATATTCAGTGTTCTCTTATTTACTTGTTTCTACTCAAAACTAGTTATTAGATTAAGCCATGGGTCTTAATCCAGACATTCACCTATGCAAAAGTAAGATAAAACATATCAGCTCTACATATATTACGATTTGTGTACGTTTGCATCCCATCCCCCCACATCAGCAACCCAAGATTACAGCCCATTAACCTAACTGTGCTTTTGTCTAGACTTTTTTTCTCTTTTTCCATTGTAATTCATACATTTCCTAACATTAAAAAAGAAGAAAGAGAAAAAAAGGTTTCTGTTTACTTTAATATTGTTATCTAATACAAGGACACCTAAAATGTTTTACTATAAAACATGCTATTTATATTGTAAAAAGTATCATAGAAATACTGTTAAGAACAAGAATTTTCTTTCTTACAGTTTTCTTTTTCCTTCTTCTTTCTCTCCCCTCAGTGTCCTCCCAAACATTAATGACATGAAATGAGGCAAATGCCTTTCAGTTCCCCACAAGTTTAACAAAATCAACAAAAGTCCACCCTTTTCACATTTTCATATACAGCCATATTTCACAAATGTGAATTATACTTTGCAGTCTCACATTTATTCACTAATTTCCTAGTTGTAGGACTTCTTCATATTCATCTCAATCTTCCATCTCCAGATTCTGGTTCAATTCCAAGGTACTCCTGATTCTTCTAGTCGCCTCCTGTGCTTTTCTCTGTCTCTCAAGCATTTTCCTTTGTAACAGTGGACAATGTTTCACTGGCAGAGTATATTCATGTGCTTTATTATCAGAAGGATGTAAAGCAGAGTCCCCTTCTTCTTGATATTTCACTTTTTGTTAAACAAACTTTTATATTTTTCCTTAGCCTATTCTGCATCAAAAAGGCTTTGATCCTCAAGGAAAAAATATTCTGAAGACAGCTGGATATAACAGCTTGAATCTCACACCTGACATTCCCTGATTGCTAAAATACATTTGTCTCTCTTCTCCCTGGCGTACAATGAATAGTCATTTTCACAAGCACTCTACTGTCTCAACAGCAAACCACAAACTAAGAACTAAATGAATGCTATGTCAGAAAACCTGAAGCACACTTCACACCAATGCTACTTCCACATTTTTAATTGAGTTTAGTGCTTTTGTCCACACAGCATTTTTGGAATTAATCAGAAATAAAACAGCCATTTATTCATACTAATATATGTTTCTTTCTTACTCATTTGATTATCCAGTTCCCATTAAATTTAAAACACATCATTAAAAATTCAAACTCTTAAGCCATCCTTTGCACACAAGACTTTTATATCAACTGTGTATCATTATTATTATTATTATTATTATTATTATTATTATTATTATTATTATTATATAAGAACCATATGTAAATACCCTTACATATTCTACAACTAAGCAATGCACATTTTTTATTCCCACCTAGTTTTCCAGCTTCTACCTCTCTTAGTTGGTTGCACCTTATCAAAAAAAAAATAAAATAAAATAAACACAAACCTCCTAATTAAAAAGTTTTAAATTTTTGAGCTTGTTTGCCTGGTATTTAGCCTGTCTCCTAACTTGCAGCATAGAAACTGCATATAAAAATCTGTAAAGAGACAGATGCACATTACATAACAATATAAAATAATAACCCATTCACCAAAATCAAACAAAGGACACCTTAACAATGGGACCTAAATAAACACTGTTGGATATTGATTTATAACTTGTTAGCTAGGGCTGTGTAATAAATGTATTCTGTAAGGCATGTCTATTCAATCACATGAACCCAGTTAGCCTTCTGAAGTAAAAGGCAACATAGTTCTCTAGACTCAGATAATATGATAAAATGGCAAACTTCAGTGTGGTTAGCAGAGGCTGATTATGGAATTCTTGGCTAATAAAAAGGCATATTACTGTTTAGATATCAGGAGAGAATGTCTTACTAACAGGACTTCAGGATTCTGCATTCGTCTCTCTTGTCAGCTTGAAGGCTAATACTAGTTTACCCATGTTTGGTGTCATAAATATTGTTTATATGGATAACACTTGCATTCATCTATTAAGGTCAAACTTGTTTTTTTTAAGTTTTGGCTAATTGTGACTTGGAGAGTTTACATGTCTTCTTATTTGGAATATGTTAGATGGTATCACCAAACTACAACTTATGCATTAAATATTTTTATCAAATGGAAAAACATAACTTGAACCTGCAATAAAAGCAGAAAAAAATATTTTTTTGCAGTGGTCTCTGTCCCTACTTAGTCTTGTTTAAATTTACCAAATCTGCAGTCACAATACAGTGGAGAAAACTGAAAAAAAAGCTGCAGCACTCTGCTGGCTTGCACATTTAAACTGCATATGGTTTTGACCAATCACAATCCAAAGAATACGATTAAAAAGTTGCTGAGTTTAAGTATACCCATCAGTGAGTAGGACAACTGATAATATTAGGTGACAATGGACCTTGAGTGTGGAAATTGCATTGTGGGACTTAAAAAAGGTCAGTAGACACAGCCAGACTGCAAGGTATTTGTAAATGATCACATGATCAATATCATCAAGCTGCCCTGCAGAGTTAGTGAAACAGAACAATGGCCATCTTTGGAGAGGTTCCATAAAGTGCTCTTAGTTTTGATAAGCAACTTTTTGGTGTCAAACCAGTGCCAAACATTACTAAAATCTGAAAATAACACTTGAAAACTAAAATCTTCCCATATGGCATTCTGTATACGCAAGTAAGTCTGAAGGATCATCTGTACAGAGTGCTGTGGTAATTTGCATGCAGGTTAGACTGTCATGCCTAAGTCAGCATTTCGACCTTTCAGTTTCTCATCTTTTCAGGTCATTGACTGTCTGGACAAAATCTAGCTGGATTGTCGTTTATTTTACATGATTTAGATGAGGTGATTTGTGACACGTAGACTTCTGCTGCCACTTTGAATGTGCTCAATTAAAATATGTTGATTTTAATGCTGTACCTCAGTGCCATTTATTACATGGTGCCACTATCTGCCACTCCTTCAACTAACACTTGGTGCTGCAGTGTGTGTGATAATTGTTAATCCTAATGTCGAAAACCATTCACCTGTGTCAATTATTAGAGAGTTATTAGGGAGAACACATGTACACTTTATTAATGAAGATGAACAAATGGTCACAATAACAATGGCATAGACCATTGTGACAGGTTGGAGCACAGTAGACATCCAAACAAGGATGTAATCTATGACTTTGATACAGAACTGGAGCACAAGACATTTGGTTCACTGTGGGAACAAGGCGTAGAAGGAAAACCTTTTTCTGCTATTAGTGACTATGACTCAAAAACATAAGGAAAGTAACAACAGCACTGTAAAATGTAAGTGTATACTTTGAGACATGCCTCAAATAACTTCAGAAGGACAAATGGATGTGACCTTTTGACAAGGAAGACACTGTCAATAATAATGGCTACACAGATGGTAAACAAAGAGTGCGCACTTCTAATATGGGTTATAGAAACATGGATTAGCTAATGTTTAATACAGCATAAGCAGCAGAAGTGTATGTTAATCAACCAATCCAAGATAAAGGAGCTATTCAACAAGCTATAAAGCAACTGTGTAGACTCAGTGCTGTTTTTTCCTGCGAATTCCAAAACCTATTGGAATACAGCCACAGAAAGGAGTTTACACAGAAACAATATTAGGGGCCACTGTTGCTTTAATTCAGGTGTATGCGCAACAGGCTGAAGTCTATGCTACTGCTGCTGCTAATAGACCACAGCCAAGGAGAAGAGTTTTCAGACCCCATTTAACTTATCACAATCTGCATGATGTGGAAATTGTAGAGCACTACAGGGTGGATAGAGATATAGTACAGGAACTCTGCAACCTTTGTCATCCTCAACTCAGACTCAGGTCAAATCGAGCGGAACCCATACCAATGGAGACAAAGGTATGTGTAGCAATTAGAATTTTAGCTACAGGAACCTTTCAGAGATCAACAGAGACATGGGGGGTGTCACAGGCATCACCATCCAGGATCCTCCATCAATTCCTTAATGCTATGCTGCAACATGCCAGTGGCCATATATATTTCCCCATATTCCCGAGGACAGGGCCACAAATATGCAGGAGTTTTACCTTGTAGCATACTACCCTGAAGTGCCATAGATTGTACACATATAGAAATTAAGGCACCACCCAGGGAACAAGGGAAGGCTCTACATAAATAGAAAGGGCTTCCACTCTAAACTGCCAAGTCATGTGTAATGCCAAGGGAATCATCTGGGACATATGTTCTGGCAACCCAGGCAGTTACCACAACTCACATATCTGGCACACCTCCCAACTGTATTAGATGTTCACTAGGGGGGATATCCCACAGGGTCATTTATTGGGGGATGCAGGTTATGCACTGGAACCGTGGCAGATGACGCCTATCAGAAATGCACACACCCCTGCTGAAGAATATCATAACGAGGAATATTTTTAAACTAGAAATATCATAGAGTGCATGTTTGGGCTGCTGAAGTCGCAGTTCCAGTGCCTAGATACAGCTGGGGGGGCACTGCAGTAGAATCCATGTACATGTACTGAAATATTCACTGTCTGCCATGCTACACAACATCATCCTGAGAAAGCAGTTTCAGCAGGATCAACAAAGGGAAGAGGCAAACATCCCACCACCAATGCCAAGGTCACCACAGCCACATGCAGGTGAGGAGTCAAAGGGGGGACCAGCAGCTGCTGTGGGTGTAGGCAGACATAGGCATGCTTAATATGCCCTCACATTGGTTAAGAGGCAACGTATAACACACTTACTCACCACCTAAGTGGCTAAAACCTTCATCTTACGCACATACATATAGTAACATTGATGCCAGGCAATGCTCACAACCTTTACCTACCCATGTAATGGCTGTGTACTGCTAGCATCAGACAGAGTCAGCCCTGAACTAAACTTTTTGCAACTGCTGGATTTAGAAGGTAATTGCTTTTTATTGGGGGGGGTCTGAAGTGTATTGTGTAATAATATGAATGAATGGCATATCCTTGGATTTTGTTACTTGGTAATGTAAGCAAGTAAAAGGTGGGTGATTTGTACAGAAAGGACTTTAAAATGTGACAGCAGAGACTTATGTGAATACATGTGTCCTCTCTCATGCATCAAAGATTCACACATTCATACCTCTCAAAAGTACTGATGGTCACTGAATGTCCTCAGTTTAGCATCATATTTTTGTACTGGAAAATCATTAAGGAGAGAAGTTAGAAAGTAATGAGACACATTTCAGTTTCAGACTTCACAACCCTCAGAGGATTATTAAAAAATACCGATGCAAAAAAAAATCTTTGATTCTATCAATTGTCTAACTTTATAGGACCAAAATATTTCAAAGGTGCAATTAACAAAATAACATCACAAATGCACATATACTAATCAGTAAGTCAGCTATGCATCCTGAGCATCAAACACAAATTTTATATATCCCTAAATCCAAAAATCCAAAATACAGAAAACAAGGATATGGGACAGTTATCATCACTTGCACGGGGCGTTGTGGGGGGGGTGGGGGGGCAGAAAGCCTAGGCTGACACAAAAGGTCAGTGAGTGTGTGTGAGTAAGAAAGAGAAGCAGGCAGACATTCTGATAAAGTAACAAATGGCCAGTGAGACAAAATGAGCTTTAAGCTTCACGACTGAACCACGTAACTTTTTCTTGTGTGTCTGTGTGGGTCCTCCAGGTGAACTTGGTGTGTGAGTGTCTGCATGAACACAACCAAGCTCTGTGCTAGTTCTACATCTTGTTATGTTGGACAGGTGTGAGCTGTGCAAGGTAGAGGTGGCAGTTCATCACTGTCATACCCAACCACGAGAAATGGCTCTGCCAGGAGTTGCACTGGCACATCCACACCCACAGTCAGATGCACTGCTGCTGCTGCCTGAATGTGACTGATGTCTGCTGGACAAGTTCCCCTCACAAGGATGCCCAGGACCATGACCCCCATGGCCTGCCCCGTCTGGGTGTGGACACCTCAACCACTGACAGAGCAGTGGAAGTACTCCCGCTATAAGAGTGTGATGGGCCATGGCCACATCGGCTAACAGCAGATGATGTGGCTGACCTACACCCACGAGGATGCCATTCCCCTCCCAGCAGTTGTTCTATCACAGATACCGCACATTCCGACATGTCATTCATCTGATCCATTGAATCAGCAACACAGTGGAGGCAGTTATACAGGTCAGCCTATGTCACATCTACAACCCTAAGTATTTCTCTGGAGGACTTATAGGAATGTGCCTGTGCCTGTATGCTAACCCTAAACATCCATCAAGTGGCATGGGAAAACACACCTGGATCAGGTGGAGGATTGGGCAACAGGCCTCCTCCAAGCACCCCTAACAATTCTTCTGCATGGCACCTCACCCACACTGTGGCTATGACTGAGTCAACCACCACTGAAGCCACAGTAATCACACTTCCCTGATCAAGTGTCTCACCCTCCCACCTGTCCAGTATCTGAGGGCTCACTGGAATGGGTTGGTGTAGGCCTACTGGATGTGTTTGATGGAATTAATGGGGATGGCTGAATGTCAACCTCAGTGTCAGATTCAACCTCTGCACCCCCAACTCTGCCTCTGTTTGGCCACCATCATCATCAGAGTCTGCCAATACTCTGTCATCAGGTGGTGAGAGTTCTACACTTCCACTGTCAAGATCACCTATGACAATAAGCAACAAACACAAGAAATAAATTAATAGCTACACTACTATAGTCAAATGTATGCTAACTAACAATGGTGCCACTACTACAGACAGTACAGCAATATACACAACAGTCCTGGCATCCACTTCACACATGTAGATAAAATATATATTTCTTTGAACTGCTCATCACTACTGACAAAAAATATTTGGCTTACCATGTGCAGATGATGTTATGCTTCCCATGGATGATGGTCCTGGAAGAAGTTAAGTGAAAGTAAAAAGGACAACATCATCACAATTAACAGTAACACAGGGGATTAAATCATTTTGCCTTCTGTGTCCATTAATGATACTTTTAACAAGAACTTGGTTGACAAGTCCAACCTAAGCCCATGTGTAATCAATCAGAATGTGTTGTTAACTGTATCAATCTATAACTCTCCTCCCCCAAACAATTTTATTGTTAAACAGAACTTACGTATTTCTGTCAGTATTTTGCTATACAAGAGTATTTAACAATTGAGATACATATGCCTGCCTGGAAGCCCCTCTTGGGACATACTTGTTCTCCCTGAAACAGTAGCACCAACGTCAATGAAATGTTGTTCTGCACTTTCTAGGGAGCTGTCTGGATATTTGACAGTGGACAAGAACTCTTCATTTGCTTTTAGTGGTGGGCCTCTAACAGGTCTGCCCCCAGTACATATCCTATCATGAGCCACTGCAGCTGCTGTCCTCCATGCAGATGAAATCATGTCAGTGGCCTTATGGTGCACCTGATCATATGTCCTGCTGTGGCCACCTACTGCATTCACATCAGCAATTATCTGCTACCAAATTTGCATTCAGCCTGACATATCTCCACATCCCCTATCAAGCAGAAAGGCAGCATGTCACCTAAAAGCTTCCACAATGACCTGATTCTCAGGGTCAGTGAAAGGGGGGTTTTGGGCATTGGGACACTTGTGCCATAGTCCTTGGTGACATAAAACACAACACAAGGATAATATACATAAGCACCACATAGCTAAATGTCCTGTTTCCAGATAACACATAAAAGGTAGCATTTCACTGTTACCCACTGGAGAAACATAAATCAGTCAAGATATTGAAATATAAAAAAAGGAATTGTGTGGTTGTAACATGTTACAATCACACACAAAGCATGGTTGTACCCAAAACAAGGAGAGTAACAATAGCAAAATATATTGTTTGTGTCAAAACAGAAATGCAACTTTGCTGTCCCACCCCCAAAAGAATAGGGAAATGACACATTTTGCTAACAAATCATCAGTGAAATGCTAAAAGTGCTATCAAATGAACTGTTGATGAAACATGTGTATAGATTTAACACAGAACATTCCATTTTAAGCTATTGCCAGTCATGTCTGCCTGTAACCAGCACTCCCTAGAGGTGTTTATGGTCCATCCTAGAAGGCTAACACCCCTATGTTAATGACAATATAGGACATTTATATGTCACAGAATTAACAATAGAAACATGTACACAGAAAAACAGTTGTAACATTAGCACTTGTAATGACAGTTAATAAGGCTGTGCATCTGAAAGTGATGCACACACCATCAGTACACTTCTAAGAAATAATAATCAAAAAGGCAACCTAAAAGAAACCAAATCATTTAATTACATTAAGAAAATATCAGTAAGTGCTTTCATCACAACAGACTTTTTCAAACTGACAAATCTTCAGTTTCTTAAATAAACAATGGAGAAATCACATGCTTGATAAAATGACATTCAGTGCTTTAACCCTTTTCTTTATAGGTAGGCAACAAAGTCTGCTTGATTATTGAAGCCTGGTAGGTAGCAAGCATTTAACTTTACTTGCCACAAATATTTACACCAAGCTAACTCATATTCTGCATCAAACATTTGTTCATGATGAAGGGATGGAGACAACGAGAGATGAATTAATTAACTCTAACTTGTTTTCCAGCAGTACCATCAATCTCCTAATAGAAATATTAGATGTAATTCTAAGTTTCAGTTTCTTTGAATTCAATTAAAACATGTACCATCAAATAAATGGTGTAGCCATGGGGGCTGCGATGGCCCCTAGTTATGCCAGCTTGTTCATGCATGGTTGGGAAAGAGTTAATATTTTAGAAAGTATTTTTTCTGGCAACATATTATTATTAAAACATTTTATTGATGATGTCTTTATGACTTGGAGAGGGAGCATAGAACTGTAGAAAGAGATATTAAATTATTTAAATGGGGTAAATTCTTTTCTGAGATTTACTTGTGACTATAATTATGATTGTATCAATTTTTTGGATGTCACAGTGTTTAAAGAAGAAGGAAAATTACTTACAAAAATATACAAGAAATCGGTACAGAACAACACCTATTTGCATTATAAAAGTATGCACCCCAAAAGGACCAAAGAAAATATTGTTAAAGGGCAGTTGATGGAAGTCAATAATTTGGCCAAGAGGGACAATGATTTTCTTTATGAAAGTATAGTTTAGTGCAAAAAGTTGGTGAACAGAGGGTATCTGAATAAGGTAGTGAATATTGCCATTAGTGAGCTAAGCACTCAAAGAAATCAGGGCATGATTCTATGATGAGATCTAGGAAAGTAGATTTCAGAAATTCCATGCAAGTAAGCAACAGTGTAGATACTAGGACTATTAAAGCTATAATAATTAAAAAAAACTGGAAGATTTTTAATAGCAGTCCAGAGTTAAAAGAAATAGGACAGAATCTGCTTTTCATTCAAAAGAAAGGGAAACGTTTCAAATATTTCTTTCAAGATAAACTTAACATGCCCAGTATAAAGAATAATAAATTGGGCATATTTAAGTATTATAATTGTAATCTATGTGATTACTTATATGTTGATTCTAGTGTAGTTAATATTAACATTAATAATAGGATAAAAAGCTGTTATACATGCAAGTCTAAATTTGTTGTTCACTTGGCGAAATGCTTGTCTTGTCCCACTTTTTATAAAGGTCGAACTAGTAGAGGATCACATAAGCGTATTTATGAAAATAAGTATGCTGTACTAACAGGTGATGAAAGAAATGCACTAGCTAAACATTATAAGTTAGGTAAGTGTAAAACAATGTTTAAATTTTAAGTTTTAGATGAACTTAATGGTCATGAAAAAATGTTTGATGCAGAAGATGAGTTTGGTTGGTGTGAGTATTTGTGGCACATAAAGTTAAATGCTTGCTACCCACCAGGCTTGAATAATCGAGAGGACTTTGTTGCCTACCTAAAAAGGAAAGGGTTATAGCATTGAATGTCATTGTATTAATCATGTGACTTCTCTATTGTTTATTTAAGAAACTGGTTTTATTGAAGACTTGTCAGTTTGAAAAAGTCTTTTGTGATATAAGCAGTTACTGATTTTATCTCAGTGTAATTAAATGGTTTGGTCTCTTTTAGGTCATCTTTTTGATTATTATTTTTCTAGTTAGTGCAATTTTACTGTTGTGGTTTTTTCACTTATAAGAAATGCATACATATAAAAGCAGCATTTGCTAACGTATATATATATATATATATATATATATATATATATATATATATATATTAACATATTTTGCTTAATGACATTTAAGTATATGCAGTATATAGCTGAAAAATGCAAGCATACCTTATCAAGGTCAGTAGTCTTCTGTGTAGATATATCCCAAAATAATATCCTCTTCTGTGTTATCCACATAAACAAGTCTCATCACCTTCAGGTTTCCTAGCTACACAGCTCACATTTTATGGTGTAGATTCAGGGCTGTGAGCATGCTGAAGATGCAAATGAGGTGTGAACTCATTAGAATTGCTGAATCCCAATTACTTGACTCTGTGTAGCAGATGTAAATATAGTGCAGGCACTCCCTCACTGTTTGTTACTAATGGATTGTAACTGTGAATGATTACCGATAGGGAGAAAGAAAATACAGCAGCAATTCAGACTGCCCTACCTCCTGTGGGACTGTCAGTCAGGTTAGACTTAGAAAGTGTAGCAGTAAGTGTATCAACATTTTAAATGTAAGTAAGCAGCACATATCTCACAGTTTCTGTTCAAAAACATCCAACCTCCCCTTCATTTGTTTACAACTGTATATTATTGCCATGTAATATCCTCACACATTTTAAGGATAATGATACAGAATGCCTTACAGACTGCATGTCTCAGATTACTGTTCAGATAAGACAAGAATGAGCAACAAACACAGAGATAAGGCAGAGCTGCATTTCTGCAAGCAATAGTCATAAATGGTTGTGTGATCACTCAGTGCACTACATCTGAAATGAATACAAGTACAAACAACTGTCATATGTTTTGTTAGTACTGTGGATGATGTTGCAGTTGGTTTTATGCAGAATGATTTCAGTCCCCTGCTGCAAAGCTGTTTGTGTGGCAAAGAGGGATAACACACCCTTACTGTGTTCTGAAGGTTCATTTGAGTAAGCATTCAAATCCAGACCTGTGTAATAATATTTCATGTCTACAACAAAAATTTTGTAATGTCTACTACATAGATTGTTTTTCTTCATTTGAACGAACTTCCTTTTTTTAAATGCCAGCATTTGCTCAGTGAGTGGCTTAGTGCAAACAGGAAAACAAATAAACACAATGAATGTCAGGTTTAGCTGTGCTTATCTGGTTTACATGGTGCTTAGAAGTGGCCCACACAGGAAGCAGACAGAACACCTGCAAACAGGGCATAGACAGTGTAAAGGTCAAGAAGGATACAGTGTTGCAATTTTTACTTCCCATCTTGCAACACCACTAAGTGAAGTTGTGCTGCAGTTACCAAGGTTTCCTCAACACCTGCAGCCATGAAACACCTGCATATAGGATGCAGACAGTCAATAATTTTAAACAGATACATTCTATTAATTCTGCTCGGCACCATGAAAACATGCTAAGCAGCATTGCACAGCGGCTAACACACAAAACTTCAGAATGAATAGGGAATTATGCAATTGTCATTTAACTAGTCTTGTGGCAGTAGGTGTAAGAGTAGGGCTGTAATACAGAAGGTCCTGGGTTCCAATACAGGAAGTGCAACATATTTTTACTGTTGTGATAGTCCAGTTAATAGCAATGAACATATAAATATACATGTGTTATTTCAAACAATCTTGTGGTAAAAGTTGTAAGTGTAGGGCTGCCTTACACATGGACCTGGGTTCTAATACAGGACATTCCAGACATTTTTACTGTTGTTCCATTTCACATTATATTCAATCCAACTTATAACAATTTAGATAGTGGAACTTATATGAATTATATGTATAAAAGATAAGGCACCCTTACTCTGCTTTCAGCTGTATGACTGAGGGTATACTGACTACTATATCTCTGTAAGTTTAATTTTGATATCTGGACTTGGATGGCCTTTACACTTAAATAAGGTCACAGACATATATGATTAACACCTCAAACTGTCAGCTGTATTTATGAATTATTCATGACCAGTGGCGGCTGGTGACTTCAAATCAAAGGGGTGCTGCAGGAGACAGCTGAATGGGTGGGGTCAATGGGAAGGGGTATGGCCAACTAGAAAGGGGAGGAGCTATACTCAAAACCACAAAAACTGTAACTTTAATTAAATATGCTGCCCTGGTTGCCAAACCGTCATTATGAGAGTCCAATCAAGACAAAATATTTCAATGCATTGGCTGCATGACAGCTTACTTAATATCTAGATGGAAACAAAAAGGTTGTGAGGCATGAAAAAATAAATTACTTTTTAAATACATTACTGGAATGCCAGTCAAAATCAAGTATAAGAAAAACAAGCAGCACTCAACTCAAACCACTTCTCCTTGCACTGCAGTTCTAATTATAATTTATATTCAGCTTTATTAAAGTACCAAGTAACATGCTAAAAGTAGCAATCTCTGTGATGCCCCCACTTGTAAAAAGTTTCTTATCCAAAAAAGACCTGCTGCCTGAACAACTATCTACTTGCTTCATGGGTAAAACATGATCAAAGTAAAAAATGAAAAGCAAACAAGAAACAAGCTCAAGGTACATTGCTTAAAGGATTACTGCACAGGGTTATGGACCACACATGATAGATTGGCATTCTGTTTAGTGTACAGGTAAAGCCTGCAAAGATGACTACAAGTCTCCAACAAATGTGATGAGCTTCTTAAAATAATGTAATCTTGTCCTTTATTACAAATACTGTCTTATGCATTTCAATACTCAAGGCTTATACGTTATCTAGTTATGTAAATATTCTCTGCATGGCAGCAACAGAAAGGCTTTCAATGTTGGCAATTCTTTAACAGTATGCTTATTAAAGCTTACTTGCATCTTACAATCTCAGACAAGCTTACCTAATGGACATTAAAGCATTGCTACTTAAACACAGAGCAACAGGCACTTTCTGAATAATAATAAGCATAAATCAACAGTATACAAATATGACAGAAACGAAGAACATTCTGCAAAATCAAGGACAGATGAAAACCCACTGTAGTACTTGTCTCTACCTTGGATGGGGGTTACTCTGCACATTTACCCTGCATAACTGCTCCTTGCCTTGCCTGGACATATCCAGAGTCACTACATGGGGGTGTGGAGTGCAACAAGTATGTCACAATTTGAAATATCTCTGGCTGACTGTGATGGCCCTGGCACAGTTTTCATACCTCTCAACCTCAGAGCAAGACATCTGGACAAAGCCATACATAGAAGTGAGACAAAGGCCCAAAAATAAGGATAATTTTTAAATACTGCTCTTATAAACTTAGAAGGATAATAGAATAGTAGATCTTGCATTAGTATGAATTTTCTGAAGGGTATGAAATCTGAAACTCAAATGTATGTCATTATTTTCTAACTTCAGTCTTTAATGATTTGCCACTAATTTGCCAAAAAAACACAATTTTATGAAAAATGGACCGCAAATGTGATGCAAAAATATAAAATAGCCACACAATTACAGCTAGAAACCTGTCAAAGAAGGGACACTTTTAAAATATTAGTACTGGTAACTTGAGCAGCTGACAAAATAAAAGAATCTACATGCACTTCTAAAATAAAAAGTATTCTATAACTCTAATTATTACATTCGTTTATTAATTGTAAACCCTCCACGTTTTCTTCCAAAATTGCCATTTTGCGGCAAGATTATTAATAGGGGAAGAGCAACATTTTAAGCCAAAATCGGGGACGGTTGAGAGGTTTGGATATCCCTAATTCTATAAAGAAATTTATTTGCACTTACCTCTCTCAACCTGTTAATGCAAGAAATCTGGACAAGGCCAAATATATTGGGGGAATATATAAACGGTACTAAAAATTGGTCTTGTATAAACTGAGACAGTTGATAGAATATAACAGGTCTTGCTTTAGCATGCATTTTTCTGAAGGTTATGAAGTCTGAAATTCAGTGTCTGTCATTATTTAGTGACTTATTTCCTAAATGATTTGCCAGAAAACTACAAACTTTATGAGGAACAAACCAAAAATAAGAAGCAGAAATCTATTCATTCTGTAAAAATCTGGACAGTTGAGAGGTATAGTTCAGCCAGGGCTGTCTTTTAGTTTGCCGCCCATCCCCCTCACAAAATCATGGTCGAATGGAGCTTCCCCCCTGCAGCCATTCCAATGAACCATTACTTGGCTATTTCACGCCATTTACCATAAACACTAATGTGAATACTGCTTTACTTCTGTGATGATATGGACTTCATTTGAAAGTTTTATTTTGCATTTTGCAGCACAAACACTAAGATATCTGCTAAACAAAGCAATGCAGTCTCACAATGAAAACAGACTTAGCATTAAAAATTCTCTGCCCTTGAAACTCACATTCATTGAAACCCGCATTCAAAGAAAATACATTTTGCCAGTGGCAGATAAAGATTAACTTTGGGCTGTTTTCAAATCATAGGCCCCTTGCACGCGAAACATACATGTACTCTTTGATACACCTTCCTGATTGTATTAAATTATATTCCTTGTACAATATAGTACAGTTGTTAGAGAGCATTTTAAATGTATTGTTTTGAACCTTTTTCCAGTAAACAATGAAACAAAATGCATGCACCAATAATGACAAAACTGCCCAATTCAGAACATTTTTCCAGTAAACAATGAAACAAAATGCATGCACCAATAATGACAAAACTGCCCAATTCAAAACATTTCCATCATAAAAATCTACTCAGACTTCTACAGTCTACCAGTATCAGTAAATATGCACAATCACTGAAGAAAAAGTTGTCTAAATAATTCCACATTAAAGAAATCTGTAACTAATGAAGAGGGTGCTGCTAGCAAACAACTTTATATTTCATTGTTTCATCTACAAATAAAGTGCCTGTTGCCCTTGAGGAATAAATTGCCTATGTTGCATTAAAAAAATAATAAGCTAGTAATATTACAATAGGGAATGGATGGCAAACTGATAACAGGTTCATAGTTACTAGGTATCTTTGACAAAAAGGACTGCAGCACCCACCCTCTTTACAACACAGTATAGTATCAGCAATGCATCTACCTACTGTGGGAGTAGAACCCACAGCCTTCTGCATCAAAAGAAAGTACACTACCTGTTGTGCTATTAACAATGCAGGCAGACTCAGCATAAGCAGAGCTAAACTTTTGTTCCCCTGCAGCTCTCATCTTCTTGTAAAATCTACTTGACACTCAGCTGTATCTCTAAACTTTGCAGCACAAGAAATCTGGATAAAGACAACATTTATTGGGGGGGGGGCAAAAGCCCAAAAACCAGGGACACATTTTAAACATTGCTTATATAATGTTGGAAAGTTGCTAGAATAAAATGCTGTGTTACCACCATACATTTCACTGCCAAGTATTGAAACCAGGACCCTGTGAAAAACAGTCAAAGCAACATACCACTATGCCAAATCATCTGTTATGTGAAGGAGAGGAAGACGGAAACTTAAATGGCTACCATTTAGTGAATTCAGTTCTCACCATAACTGTCAACCTCTTAGCACAAAACACCTGAACAAAGCCAATAATGGGGGAATATATCCCCCAAACATATTCAGCGAATTCAGTTCTCATCATAGCTCTCAACCTCTTATCAAAAAACACATAGACAAAGCCAGTAATGGGGGAATACAACCTCCAAACATATTCAGTGAATTCAGTACTCACCATAGCTCTCAACCTTAACATAAAAAACCTGGACAAAGCCAATAATGGGGGAATAAAATCCCAAAAATAGGGACAAAGTTCAAATACCCATGTTATAAACTTAGATAATTGCTAGAATAAAAGGTTTTGTGTTACCATGTACTTTCTGAAGAATATGAAGTCTGAAATTCAAATGCCTGTTATTTTTATTTATTTAACATTTGTTAACCAGGAAAGTCTGACTTGGAACAAAAGCCAATTTTCAGCAGAGGCCCAGGGAGAAACACTCCAGACATATGTCTTTGCAAGATGGGAGAACATATAGACTCTACACAGGAGGCACCCCACACAAGAATCAAACCAGAGAACCTGTAGCTGTCAGGCAACAATGCTACCAGTGCACCACTGCATTACTGACTGTGCAAGGTAACAAATATATAGAAAACACAGATTTTATGAGGAACAGAACAAATATGAGACAAAAATCTGCAAATATTTTACACATGGTGGTGGGCAGGGAATTCAGGCCCTTGCAACCAAGGTACAGGGTTCAAGCCTGAGGTATTCTCTACCCACCAGTCTACAGCACCTGGGGCATTTTACAGACACACACACACACACACACACACACACACACACACACACACACACACACACACACACACACACATACACACACACTCAGATGCATGGGTCCACACACTCTCAGATGCATGGGTCCACACACTCTCAGATGCATGGGTCCACACACACTCAGAAGCATGGGTCCACACACACTCAGATGCATGGGTCCACACACACTTAGATGCATGGGTCCACACACACTCACACACTTAGATGCATGGGTCCACACGCACACAGATGCATGGGTCCACACACACACACACACACACACACACACACACACACACACACACTTAGATGCATGGGTCCACACACACACACACACACACACTTAGATGCATGGGTCCACACACACACAGATGCATGGGTCCACACACACACACACACACACACACACACACACACACACACACACACTTAGATGCATGGGTCCACACACACACACACACACACACACACACACACACACACACACACACACACACACACACACACACACACACACACACACACACACACACACACACACACACACTTAGATGCATGGGTCCACACACACACACACACACACACACACACACACACACACTCACTTAGATGCATGGGTCTACACACACACACACACGCACACACACACACACACACACACACACACACACACACACACACACACACATTCAGATGCATGGGTCCACACACACACAGATGCATGGATCCACACACACACACACACACACACACACACACACACACACACACTTAGATCCATGGGTCCACACACACACACTTAGATGCATGGATCCACACACACACACACACACACACACACACACACACACACACACACACACACACACACACTTAGATGCATGGGTCCACACACACACACACACACACACACACACACACACACACACACTTAGATGCATGGGTCCACACACACACACACACACACACACACACACACACACACACACACACACACACACACACACACACACACACACACACACACACACACACTACACACTTAGATGCATGGGTAGACACACACACGCACACACACACACACACTTAGATGCATGGGTCCACACACACACACACACACACACACACACACACACACACACACACACACACACACACACACACACACACACACACACACACACACACACACTTAGATGCATGGGTCCACACACACACACACACACTTAGATGCATGGGTCCACACACACACACTTAGATGCATGGGTCCACACACACACACACACACACACACACACACACACACACACACACACTTAGATGCATGGGTCCACACACACACACTTAGATGAATGGGTCTGCACACACACACACTTACATGCATGGGTCTACACACACACACTTACATGCATGGGTCCAGGGCCTTCTGTTGCTGTATAGTTCCAAGCTCCCGTTAGATGTCACTGATCCCGTGGTGAAGTCCTTCCTTCCTGCGAGAGCAGGCCAGCCTGCTATGCAGTTGTAACTAACTGCATAGACTCATGGGATGCTCCTGACTGCTGTGTTTCTAATCCAGACTGCTGCTGAATCAGTCCAAAGCTCTGAGCTGCGAAGGTTTGCGATTTATGTTTTTTTCTTTAGTTACTTTTTTTGTTTTTTTCTTTAGTTTCCTTTTTCTTTCTTTTGGGGTTTTTCTTCTTTCTTTTACAGTTGGGGGGGGGGGCTGCAGTCATGCAGTCCAATAGCATGGGCCTCCCCTGTTCATGACTATGTCTGAGCAGTCCTTCTTCTGTGGCAAAGATGGAAAATCACCACTGTGGAAAAAAATATTTTGACCCTCATGCATAGGTTTAAATCCCATACTTTAAAAATCTATTTTATCAGTATATAAAGCCAAAACAAAAATCTGTCAGGTAATGGAATTTATGCCCCCAGTGCATGTCTGCAAAGTTAACTCACCTAACAGTTATAGCAGCAGACATCCCTCAAACTAATGTCAATTAACCTTCCAGTTTCAAAAATTGCTTTCCTCCCTGCTTGGCACTGTTGCTCTCTGCTTAACATTGCACAGGTGCATTTGGCATTGTTTTTCATGTTTGCACACTACCAGTAAACTAGGTAAAAGGAATTGGCGGGAAATCATTTGCCATTGCTCTACTTTTGGTATTAGACATGTCAAGCATTAGAGGGGAAGGTGCCCAGTTAGGGCACAGAGATGGGGTGTTCAGGAATCCAGGATATTTATTGGACTCATGGTAAAGCACCACAGCCAAAGACTTTTGCAGGGTTGGCTATTCTGGCTCCCAGTACAAGTCTGAGGCTTGGAATTGTCTGACTAAGGCTGTATCCAGTGCGACTGGCATCACACACACTGGAGCACAGTGTAGGCATCACTTCAATGACCTACAAAGGTGCAAGAGGGATACATTCACATAGTGGTTGACTGAGTTTCAAACTGGTGACATCCCACAGTTGTGTAATATGCTAATAAAGAGAATGTTTAATACATAGAAAGCTAAATATAGGCAAAGACCAGCATACATAATGATCTTCTGTTCTTTTCTTTTCACAGCTAATGCTGAAATTGAGTTGAACTGGCAAGCTCATGCTGAATGCTTGGAGGGACTGAAGAAGCAAGTGGTATGTATGCAGCACAAGCAAAGTATTATTGCAGCTTTAAAAATTAATGATATATTTTTTGTAGTCTGTACAGTAGTAGCAAAGTGAGCATGCATATCCTAACTATAAAAGCAAATATATATGCATAGGTCTGCAGCACAGCCCAACTTTAGGAGTCAAGTGTAAGACTGTAGTCAGAGGTTGTGGGTTCAAATACAAGTAACAACTATACAATACTGCATTTACTTCATAATGTTACATAAATGAAACTGTACAAGTGGTATAAATACCCTGATGTTAACTGTAATCAGTCTAAGTATACTTGGAACAAGCATATGTGCAATATATGCATATTGTAGCGATTGCTTTGAGCAATCTGTAATTATAGTTTGCTGTTGATTGAACATATGCATTGTATGTCACATCTGATGGTACTAATTTTATCTCTTTTTCTTCTCTCACCCCACCCTTTATCTATTTTTTTTATTTTCTATTATGTGTCATCAAAATGTCTCCATGTCCTCCATCTGTAACAAATCACTAAATGCTTCACAACATAGTGAGGTAGGCCAGCCCTAGTGGCTCAGCCTGCCCATGCTCCACCGGCTCCAGCACTGATGTCCAGCACATCTTAGACCCAACTTGGCAGCACTGGCTCTGCTGCTCCTGCATTGCCTGTACCCTTAGGTAGCACTTCCTTGGCAGCTGGTGCTGTGGTACCCTCTGGGAGCAGTGGCAGAACTGGGGATTTCATCACTTGCCAGCAGATGCCAGGCTTGGTGTGTAGGGTTGTAAACCACACTATTGGTGTATGCCTACACCAGATGAGGCTGCTCTCCCTCATGGTCTGTAGGAGGAAAAGAAGTTAAGCACTCCACCAGTCAGTGGAGTAATGGGGCAGTGATGACAGTACAGTGGATGAGGACTAGATTCTCACTGTCTCGATGTTTGACGGTCAAGAGCTTTGGTTGTCCCCTCCCTCACCCCAGACATGGTGCCCCTCACCATGCCTGGATCTTGTCTTGTTTGTCTTGTTTGCATTTGCTTCCTCACCTACCCAACTTACATGACCCACAAATACCAATGTCCCTTACCCAGAATTCCGCTCTTACTGAATTTAAAAAAATGGGTACCTGTCCCACAAAAAAAAAAATTGTCCCATACATAGCTCTCCATTTTGCAATTGTCTTCTTGACACACTTAATTTGGTCCAATTGACTATGCAACATGTTTGTATTGTTGTCACCCATCTTTGTGGAGGTGACAGTCCAAATTAAGCTAGTATTATGTACATATTTTCAGTTTACACTGTTAAAGAAATGGATTGCTATGGTCCTTTCCTACCTCCCTCCTGCACATTCTTGTATTTCTTTCCCTTTGTTTTTCCCCCTGCTTGCTCCTCATTTCAACACTTTCCTATCTACCCCATTTTAGCACCTATAATATGATCAAAAATTGAATCACACACAACACACATAAGTACCAAAAAAGCAATGAAGTCCTTCACCTTTTGGCCTGTATGTTTGCGTGGAGTTTGGCACTGCACACCAATGCCAAGCAACAATGAATGGTTCTTCAATGGTGTGGTTTATCTCTGCACAATGCCGCTTAAATATGCCGAGGTAAGGTAAAACACAGTAACACATGGTGAATGCAGTATTAAGAATAATTTCATTGCATTATCACTATTTATTTAAAAGTATTACATACACCTGGATTCCAACCCAGTATCATCTGGGCTCAAAAAGATAAATGTTAATGCATTTATACCTGGTGCCACAGAGTCAGCAGGTGTGTTTCATACACTCAGTACTGACTCTCATATTTTTAGCAACAAGCCTCATGTTTGAGCACTGCAGAAATCCGTATCCCACTTGCACAAACACTTTGCCAAACCCATTGCTTGCTGTTGCACTATGCAAAGTAAATAATAGCATGCACTAGTTTTGTTTACTGTCCATTTAGTCTTCATCCCATGAAACTACATGTGGAAACATAAAAAATGAAGGCCCTATCTAAGAATATGTCACATACAATGTGGCCATACCTCCCCCATGCACTGCAACCCTGGTCTCTCAGTACTTGTTGACAACTATATCAACTACATAAACTAATAACAAATGTTGTGTGACATACCATGCACATTTTTAGAATGACAATACACATTCAAATTTTCAAATACTTTTAGTAATATGAACGCCTGCATATATTTTGTAAAGCTGTCTCTTAAACTATACCTGCACCTTGGAACACAACCACCACATACTACTCATTGCACACTCATCAATCTAGTAATATGCAGAACCTGAACTATCTTGATGCATACACATACATTTCATGCAGGGCTCCCAAAATCTTCTCTCCAACATCCACTGCTGATGTCATCCATCATGAATTGTCCTGCAGCCTTGTAAAAGCACCGTGTTTTCTAGTCAGTTTACTTAGATAGGTAGGGGTTCTGTTCTCACTGCAGTCAATTGGGAGGTGTGTGTGTATGTATGTAGCCAGAAGAGCATAAGTGTGTATCTGACAGTATCTACTCTAGTTCCATAGACTGACAGTATTTTGACACTTGCACAAGCCTACACATCCATGTCATGCAGGCCTCCCAACATCTTCTCTCCAACATCCAGTGCTGATATCATCCACCATAAGTTGTCCTGCAGCCTTGTAAAAGTCAGACTTATGCTGTGGCACTTGTGTAAATTATTGTGTTCTCTAGTCAGTGTACTTATATAGGTAGGGCTCCCAACATCTTCTCTCCAACATCCAGTGCTGATGTCATCCATCATGAGTTGTCCTGCAGTCTTGTAAATGTACTGTGTTCTCTAGTCAGTGTACTTAGATAGGTAGAGGTTCTGTTCTCACTGCAGTCAACTGGGAGGTGTGTGTGTATGTATGTAGCCAGAATGGCATAAGTGTGTATCTGACAGTTACCACTCCAGTTGCATGGACTGACAGTATTTTGACAATTGCACAAACCTACATATCCATGTCATGCAGGCCTCCGAACATCTCTCTAACATCCAGTGCTAATGTCATCCACCATAAGTTGTCCTGCAGCCTTGTAAAAATCAGACTTGAGTTGTGGCACTTGACTTAAATATAGAGTTCTCTAGTCAGTGTACTTAGGTAAGGATTCTGTTCTCACTGCGGTCAGGTCAACTGGGGTGTGTGTGCATGTGTGTGTGTGTGTGTGTGTGTGTGTGTGTGTGTGTGTGTGTGTGTGTATGTGTGTGCATGTGTGTGTGTGTTTGCCCTTGCTTGACATTACAGAGTACCTTTCACACCATTATGTGGAACTCTGCTATTAGCATTTTCTCCTCACCAAACACTGCTGATGTCATCAGCAATAATATTTTGGCTGACACTCTCCAAGTCAGACTTGAGTTGTGGGGCTTGCCTTAAATATAGAGTACTCTAGTCAGTGTACTTAGATAGGTAGGGGTTCTATTCTCACTGTAGTCAAGCTGGGGTGTGTGCTTGTTTGTGCCCTTACTTGGCATTACAGAGTGCATTTCACACCAGCATGTGGGACACTGCTATTAGCATTTTCTCCTCACCAGACACTGATGATGTCATCAGCTATAAAGTGTTATCTGACACTCCAAGTCAGACTTGAGCTGTGGGGCTTGCCTTAAATACAGAGTTCTCTAGTCAGTGTACTTAGATAGGCAGGGTTTCTGTTCTCAGTGCAGTCAGCAGTTGTGTGTTTGTTTGTGTCCTTGCTTGACATTACAGAGTGAATTTTACACCAGCATATGGGACACTACTATTACCATCTTCCTCTCACAAGACTCTGCTGATGTTATCAGCTATAGCTGATTTGTGTATGTGCAGCATTGCCACCAGGGCAGGGTCAGAGACTTGTCTGGAGACCAGAAACAAGTCACCTCTTCCTATACAATACAGATTACAGTAATAGGGCTTTCAGTCTATCCACATACATCATGGCATGAGTTGTAGGCCCTGTATTTTATTGGTGAGAAACCCCTGTGGTCTCTCCAGCTGCTACATGTGTCTGGAGAGCTGCATGCAAAAGGGAGCATTATACTGTATTAGTGTTCTGATGAGTTTCAAGTACAGTGCTGTTATATAATCCTCAGATCTGAATACAATGGCCTGACTTATGAAGTGCACAATGTAGCCTTTCCATACCACTGTGGACACTTGTTGGTCAAAGTTCAGACTGCTATCTATGTGTGTTCCCAGGTCTTGCACCACTGGCTTTCAGCATAAGGGGAGTGTTGTCAATGCTGTAATTAGCAAGGAATTCTACTTTACAGAAGGCCAAAATAAAGACACATTTTTACATTTATTTGAAGACCATGTGGCTTTGGCACCAATCATTTGTCTGTGTTAGCCCCTCCTGTAGTATGTTATCATAATTGATAGAATCAATGATTACATCCAATATGCAAGAATCAGCAAACTTGGTAAGCCAAAGGTCCTATACATTAGCCTGGACTGTGAAGAAGTAGATTCTAAACAGTAAAGGGGCAAGCAGAGATTACTGGGTTGTGCCAGTGGTGACAGCTTTACTGGTAGAGTTTGATTCACCACCTTTCACAATATGTGTTCTGTTGGTGAGCCAATTGGTTAACCATCTAGTGAGGTAAGGGTTAATCCCAAGCTGGGAGAGTTTCTCAATGATACTTGAGTGGGGGAATGTATCAAAAACCTAGGTCAGATCAAGATAAGCAGTATGAACTGTCTTACCTTCATCTAGGCATATCACACTGAATCAATGGGCTGTGACAACATCACAGATTGCCTCTAGTGTGACTCAGCACATACAAATTGCTGACACTGTTGAATACAGCATTAAACAAACCCTCACATGGACTATGTTCCTGTAGTAGTGTGTACATCAACATGTATCCATCTGAGTTGGGGGGCAGCACCTGATACATGCATGTATAGACACATATTGACTCTCCTCATCTCTGAGGTAGTATTCCAACATGTCATCATGGACCTTTTCTAAATGGACACAACTAATATTACAGCTATGTGCAACAGACCTGTGTGAGTTGTTAATGCTACATCCATGTCTGTTACATCTGTTAGATGTCCTCATAGAGATCATTGAGGGCATGCATGATGAAAACACTATCATCCTGTGGAACTTGACCAAGCTAAGGCATTTGACACAAATCCACACTGAGGTATTCACTCAGCACTTTCAGACATGGCCATAACCACCTATATCACCAAGTGGGTAGACCAGTGGATCACATAAGTGGCATCTAAATATGTTGAACTGTGTGAAGTAACCTATATCTCAGGTCCAGTAATCAAGTCCATACATAAGGACTATTTGCTAGGCCCTTTCCTGTCCATTATTTAAGTCATAGTCATCATGAATGACATACACATACTGTGTCCAAATAGCTGTCTGAAGTACTACAGATTGTGGGCAATCACTGACTCCAACTGTGATATTAGTATAATACAGATGATATTAGTATCATACAGACAGTATCAACACACACCAAAAATTGCTGCCACAGCCATAGCAACATATGAGATAAAACAAAAATAGAGGGGGATTTTTTACATTATGAAAACAAACACACAACCAAAGGATAATGTAGGCATCACACCCTATAAGCAGATCAACTGGTATGTGACCTATGTCCTTGGGTTGATGGTATGTGGAATGTCTACCAGCATATGGCCACAATACTGACTACTCCCTTGTATGTGACACAACTACTGAGTATGTGATGGGCATACACATCAAAGGCCATAATACCTCCATAGTTCATAGACTTCATCACACCAGTAATTGAATACAATGCACCTTTCTTTATGTATCTCCCTACAGATTCACTTTAGAAGCTCGAAATACTAAAATATCGAATTTCAGTATTTCGAGCCCATAAAGTGGAAACCTGAAAAGAATGAAAATGGGTCTATACTAGAACATCGAAGTTTCAAGACTTCGAATGTTCTAATATCGACCCCTATTAAGTGAAAGCTGAAAACATCGAACATACAGAACAGCGAATTTTTTCGTAGGGAAAAAATTTGCTGTTCCAAAACGCATACAACACAAGCATACCAAACAAACAGCAATCCACACACATACACCTAAAATCTTACACCTAACCCTACACTAAACTATACACACACCACTAACTATTCACTTACCTTAGCCCAAACCCTAACCCTAAGGTCCGTCAATATCGCACACTCACCTCACGCCCTAACCCTAACTCACCTACCCCGCCCTAACCCTCACATCCACACAATCGCACACTTACCTGACCCGCGCTCTAACCCTAACTCACCTAACCCACCCTAACCCTCACGTCCACACAATCACACACATTCCTAACCTGTGCCCTAACCCTAACTCACCTAACCCGCCCTAACCCTAACGTCAGCACAATCACACACATACCTAACCCACACCCTAACCCTAACTAAACTAACCTGCACTCAATCGCACACTTACCTGAACCCAACCCATAACTTTCTACCACAGCACTGAAAATACAAAAGCAACAGAAATGGACAACCAAATTCTTTCCCTAGGAGAAAATTCAGTTTTCTGTTGCTTCGATATTTTCAGCTTTCTCTGAATAGGGGTCGATATTAGAACATTCGAAGTTTTGAAACTTTGATGTTCTAATATAGACCCATGAAAACTCAGAAGCACGAAATTCAAAATCTCACATACCGGAGATTTTGAATTAGCACTTCTGGTGTTTCGCTGTGGTTATGGACTCAGGTAAGTGTTTATGTGTTAAGGGTTTTGGGTAGGGGCTGTAGTGTGTGTTGGTGTGTTTTGTTACTGTGATGTGTGTGTGCGGGGAGAATGTAGCTTGTGTGGTGGTGTTTTGTGTGTTTTTGTATGTAGTGCGACCTTGGAGTTAGAATATTTAAGTAGGGGGGTGTGTAGGGCAGGGAGGCTTGCCCCCCTGATTTTATGTAGGACAGAGCTTGTGTTTGTGTGTGGGGAGGAAGGTGTGTGTTTGTGTACACCAGAAATGGTAATTCAAAATCTCAAGTATGCGAGATTTTGAATTTCGCGCTTCTGAGTTTTAGTTCTTTTCAGGTTTCCACTTTATAGCCTCGACATACTGAATTTTGATATTTCAGTATTTCGAGGATATAAAGTGAATCCATCTCCCCACACATATTCCCAGTGATGTGTAACTGAAGTGTACCACCTTTGCCACAGTGAACTGTCACAAATTTTATTGGCCATACCTAGGTATAATTTTTGTTGCATAAACATTACTGTCTGATGGTGCAAAACACCCATCAAGGTGTTACACCAGATGCATGTGCAAAACCTTTTCCGGTGATGCACACAGTACATACATAGCTTTTTGACAACATTGGTGGCATGGGTTGCATTCATGACAGTCTAGATTGCACCATAGATATCTGCAACTATTTTCAAGACAGAATCTTTCAAGTGTTCAATGGAAAGATTCTGACACTGTGCACTACTCTAGTGTGCTATATGGATCAGTATTAGGTTCTGTCCTTTCCTTCTCCTATATTAATGATCTTTCACTCTTTGGATATCAAAGATTTGACTCCCCCCCCCCCCTTTATGTAGGTAAGAGAACAAAGACAGTCACGTGATGTACAGAATTCATTACAAAAGGGTTTCCATAATGCATGTAAATGGATTCATCTAGATTCATGATAGCAGATGTCTGGGAGATATCGATAAATCTCATGTTCTGTTGTCTAGGAGTTGGTGCTTAAGCTGTTCCTTTCCTCTGATTGTCAGTGATCCTCTTGGTCATTCTATTTTTGGGGTTGCTTCTTTCAAGTATTTGGAGATCTGAGCTCAGTATGGTGAATAAGTCAACATACTGAGTTCAGTGTTAGCAAAGTCCTTGTACAGCTACAGGCTTACATGGTTTCTCACTCCAGAGACTAGAAACTCAGTAGAGAAATGTATCCCAATCCCAAAACTTGAGTATGCCCTTCTGTAATATAATTTGGTCCTTGCTATGGCTATACTACTTCAAACTGTACTTTTATAAATGTTGTAAGAATTATTACATCTGCAGAACTCATTGTTTGTCCCCCCAACAAGTCATCTGGCTTATTTTCTGTAAAAGAGCTACCTTTCTTTTTGATGATTTGCTTCCAAACTACTTAAATCTGTTCTCTGATCTCTTTACTTTAAAAACTCACAGTTATTAGCTACTTCCACTCATTTGATCATAAAACAAGAAAGCTCATGCCATTAGGATATCTGCCTTTAATCCGGTCATAGAGAGGAATGCCTTCTCCAAAAATACCATGTTTTTTTAACTTCTGTCCTACTGATATTAGAAATATTACACCCATAAATCTCCTCAATTTTATTTCTCAGGAATAACTTTCCTATTCCTATTTACATAGCAAATGCTGGGAATGTGGCTGGCCCTACCTCTCTCTTTCTCCTTTATTCCTCTGTCTTCCTACATTACTAGAAGTTTATTACTAATAAGTAGTTTCCAGTGCTGTCCCAAGGTGCTACTTGATTTGACTATATGCAGTGTACCTTATCTGTCACTCATTCTATTTGCCAAATAACTAGGGACTATAATTATGTGACTGTTTTACATTTGTATCCGTTCTCAAAGCTTGCAAGCTTTGTACATTGATATATATTTTACCTCATGTGCTTTACATTTCATTTTATTACTGTTTATGTTATATAGTTGCCCTTGACCCAGACTTCAGCTGGAAAGTGTCATTTGGCCAGCCAGCCTACTCAGTTATGGAGTATGTAAAACAAAATACACTGTACTGACAATTTTTCACTTGAACTGCAAATGTTGCAAAGGAATAATTCACCGCTGAATATATGCTTTACTAAGGTGATACTGCAGTATAGTAAAAAGGCACTACAACTGGCTACATTAAAAGTGACCATTATGAAACAGAAGTGTGGAGGGGAACGCTAGTATGGCTATAGGTGACTGCAGTTTTTCATTGTCCTACTAGAATGTTGTAAAACTATCTATATCCAGGTAAGAGTAGGTTATGTCATTTCATCATCTCTGACTTCTTTGTCTTCATACGCAGAAGGGATATTGCACACTAGTTCTACAGCTTCGATTAACCTCTACCCCTCTACTAACTTTTTTCTAGAGGGAAAGGTTGCGTACACATGCCTGGGGTGTACACTCACACACCCTGCTAGATTCCCTGGTAGAGACCAGAAAACACTCTAAAGCATGTGTTGCGGGGGGGGGGGGCTACTGTTGCTTCACTTGCACAAATGGAAGACACTATTTATATCAGCCATTGCACACCCTCCCCTAGGATGTCTCTGGGGACATTATGGGGAAGTGTAGGACCATAAAAACCCAGATTCCCAAATGAATGACAGCAACACTCATGGTGCATTTGACCTTCCTCCATAAGGAAGTGAATGAACCATAGGATTCCCAACCCTTGGGAAATTAATGGGTTAGTAGAGTGGCCAGGGTGAGACTCAACAGACAGAAGGGAACTAGACTCAAAAAAGAAAAAGAAAGAAAGAAAGAAATACTCTTAGTTTGCGATGAATGTATTACAGTAAGGGTACTGGTAAGCAACTGAATGTGAAATAAGTCAGCACATGTAAAGCATGTAGTCCTCTTCCTGCATGCTTTTTACTTTCTGTCAGTATTGTAATGTACTGATACAAAACAAGATGACAACATAGAAGCAAGTCCCCCACTGCCTTGTGTTAAGATCCCTTGTATCCACCAGGATGGTAATGTATTGGTTAGGGATCATCCATGAAGCACTGGAGCAACTCAGTCCTTTAATTAAATGATTAAATATCTGCAAATGATAGGAAGAATGCTGTGGTGGCTGTAATACCTAAAGATGATAAAGACATATCAGACCCAGCTTGATATAGGCCCATTTCAATTTTAAACCATGGTTATAAAGTGTTTATATCTATAATAGCTAAAAGAATGGCAAAGCTGTTGCCAAAGTTGATAGTGATGGATCAGTGTAGTTTTGTAGAGGGAAGGCAAACATTTGACAACATTAGTAGAACAATGACGATCCAGAGGGAAGCAGGATTGATGCAGAGAAAGCATTTAACAGAATAAACTGAGATTTTATGATTAGGGCAATGGAACATTTGCATTCCCTGATATAATAATAAGGTTAATTGGGAGGATATATAATGGACTGGAGGCAAGAGTTAAAGTGGGAGGGTTTCTGTCTGCAAAATTGTGTCTAAACAGAGGAAACAAGAAGCAAAGAAGGGGTGTCTTCTTTCCCCTTTGCTATTTGCTTTATATTTAGAGCCATTTTCAAAGAATAAAGGGACTCAGAAATTCAAGGATACAATTGGTATGGCAATCAAGAAAATATGTCTTTATTTGAAGATTATATTATTTTGGACCTGATAAAACCAGAAAAGGACATCTCAGTGTTGTGGAAGATTCTGAGACATTTTTAAGTCTTTTTGGGATATAAAATTAATAAAAATAAAACAAAGGCTAAAGCTATAAATTATGTATCCACTCATGAATTGGTTCAACAATAACCATATTTATGGGCAGATGATGAAATTAATTATTTAAGAGTATGGATTAAAAAGGCTTGTGTTATGGCAGCTAAGGATATGTGGGAGGAGACCTTACAAAAGATAAAAAAAACTGAGAAACTAGACACTCCTATTTATAGATAGGGATAGCAAGATGCAAGCAGTGAAGATATTTTTAGTCCCTTTCGTTTTATATATGTCAGGCATAGTTTTATCAACCAGAGGAGAACTAGAGGACAATAGTTAATTCAGAGAGTTGAAGGAATTTATCTGGGAAGGCAAAATGGCAAGGGTTGAGTGGGATAAATTCATTCTTCCAGCAGAACAAGGTGATTTGGGATTACCCGATTTGAACTGATATTTTAGAGCAACACAGTTAAGGTTTGTATACATAACACAAGCAGAAAGCTATATTCAAAGTAGAAAGGGATGATGAAGCTGAAACAGGAGGACCATTCAAGAAATAAGGAGAGACTGGGCTTTTGGAAGCAAATCCTTAAGGAGGATAACAACAATCCATATAGAATATTATATTCATAAAGTAGCAGAAATTATTCTAAAAACTAAGCCAACACCAGAATGGAGAAAGGAGATTTTTCTGATAGGGAAGACTGCAATTAGGGGTATAGAAAATAGGCAAGAGGGGGCTGGAATTTACTGGAGAAAACTGGCAAAGGAACCAAGGTACTGGGAGCAACTAACTAGAGAGGGAAAGGTAATAGAATGGGAAGAGGCGAATAAGACCTTTAGACTGCAGGCTACAGACTGGCTTCCATACCAGGGACTGATATCAGAGTATAGGCAAAGAGAAATTATAAGTGAAAGACTTGCTCTGGTAGAGTTTTTAGTTGAATCTAGAACAGAGGCTACTGTTTTAAAAGGTATAATTAGTACGGTATATAAAATATTGCGCAATAACTATAGGAATCAATCAGAGGAAGTTAGAAAAGATTGGGATGAGAGACTGGATAAGCAATTTACAAGGGAACAATGGAAGGACATATGTATGGCTCCCAAGTATACAACAAAGTCTAAAAGATTTAAGATTTTTGCTTGGAAGTGTTAGCATAGATATTTTTATACCCCAAACAGACTCCAAAGATTTTTTCCTCAGGAAGATGGCAAATGTTGGATTTATGATGGAGAAGAAAGAGATAACTAGGAGAATATGTTTTGGGAGTGTAATAAGTTGGCAGAGTTTAAAAATTCCCTACAGAGTACTCTGTCGGAAATATTGGGTGAGCAACTGGGTGTAACTAAGGAAATGATTCTTTTGAGCTAGAACACAGGATCTGAATTGCCTACACATATTAATACCTTGTTAAGTTTAATTCTGGTGGCTGCCAAAAAAGCAATTACTAGAAAATAGAAAATAAAGTTTAAACCAACTGTATTAGATGTATTGAATATTGCAACAGAGATAAAAGAAATAGAAGTGGGATCTTTCGAAAAGGTTAGGCGCAAATTACATAGAAATAAATAAAAAGTGTGGTAACAATACATGCAGAATAATGTTCTGGAGGCGGAATGAGGTTTAAGGGAAGGAAGGAATTTAGCAATTAATGTAATGTTGGATTGGTGATAGTTATACAAAAGAACATATGTGATGTATAATGTATGAATCTGGGAACATATTAACATGCTTTATTTTCTTTTATATAAATGTTTGACTATATCTTAAGTGTTAATTCAATAAAGGTGTTAAAAACTCTGGAAATAATACAGAATCAGATTCTAATGACATATAAAGACTTCCTAACCCATATATCTATTTAAGATAAACTACTGGTACCAGTAAATCAACAATCTTTATACGTATTCCACAATACATTTAGCTTATGCTTGCACCATATATTATCAGCACAGTGGCTCACCTCTAGGGTTCAGAGTTCTTTCCTGATCCTTGGTCACTGTTGGGTTTGCCTGTTTTCCCATGCCTGTATGGAGTTTCTCTTGATACTCTGTTTCTTTCCATGTTCAATAGATATGCCATTTGATTATCTGCTCTAAGCTGCACATATATATTCCATTTACATTTGCCCTTGTGGTCTAGGTCATGGCTGAAAAGAGCATATGATAGCCTGTTGGCTTAGTTTATTAACAAAATAATAAGTAAACAAAAAAAATAATTCCTCCTTTTCCAGAAAACAGTATCACACTAAAGGTAGTTTACAATGTAGACACTATTGTCTGTAAATATATATGCCTTTCCGTTGTGGTCCTTTGTTACAGCACTTTACATTTCCTGAAAAAATATTATCAGGCTGGACTATACTGATGTCCCAGAGGAACATTTCTGCCACTCTCCTCTTGTACATGCATTATGTATGACCCTTCAATCTTTTTTATGGCTTCAGGGGCCACTGTACCTGTTCTTCTCTGAACTGTCCTAGCTCTTTCTGTGTCTTTGCATAGATATGACTTCTAGAAAAACACACATAAGCATAGTAGTCCAAATGAGTTCTGACTAAAGTCTGTTCAGCAGAGTCATTACATTGTTATTTGTGCTAGTAATGATGTTATCAGTGTTTTGCAACTTCCTTTGAGGTACCTTTAGTGTCTTGTAATATAATACTGATTGTTTACTTTAAAGTCAACTGATAAGAGGCCTATGTGTCTCTGTTTCTGATGCATATAGTATTTCTTCAGTCACCGTTTACTCTGCCCTTGTGTTTTTGTTTCCTGATGCAGTACTTTGCCCTTCTTGGCAGCTAGCATGCACACCTACTAAGACTTCTTTGTTTGCAGACTGAACATTAAAATAACACTTCCTTTACAAAATTATCCAAAATGGTATTATGTCATTTGAGATTCAATGATTCTTATAACCTAGATGTCCTTATAAATGTGGGGGCACTCTTTCATAAAACAGATAAAAACGCAGATGTTTAACTTTCTCATTCATAGTGTTTTGATTTCATACTGAAATCTGTTCCTCAAGAAATAGGAGGTCCCAGTTACCTAGATACACTCTTTATTGTGCCAGTAAGGCTTGTGTCCTCAAACATGCTTTATGGAGATTTATATTCCCTTGTTTTGCTGAATTATATCTTTGAGGCTTGGAATCCAATGTCTTTCAAAACAAATGTTTTATTGGCTTACTGTTACGAGAAATACATTCCCGTGAAACACGAAGGCACCATTGTGAAGCCTATTGCAACACAATGCTTACCTCTTGTTACTAGTACTATACACAGTGCTAACATATATAGTGTTAGCATTAGATATTTCTGTTTCTGACTTAAGAAAAAAGTATAATACCAAGATACATATCATGTGTTATACCTCAGTGAGGCAGAAAGTCTGTCAATCTGAAAAGAAATTCTATCAAAGCATGCTGTTCCTTTCATTAATAATATTCAGTGTAGCCTTAGAGAAGACATCCACATTTTCATAAAGTTACAGCTGCTGTATTCATTACAGTGAAATATACTCCAACAGTGAACACTTTAGTGATACCCCTGTGGACGTTTTGATTTTTTCAGGTGGATTCTTCTTCAGAAAAGGATATATGGGCTCTTTTCTTCTGTTCTTTGTTTTCCTGAGATGAGGACTACATTGATATGAATGTACTTCCACCATCTTCAGCATTTCCTGAATCACCTCCATGAAGACTAGCAATTCCAGTGAGAGCTATGCAGATATCAGCGGGCTGGCATAACAGCTCAACTACAGGGACAGGACGTTCTGCCAGTGCAACACAGTCTACTAAAAGGTGCTTATAGATTACAGCACAAAATACATCTGATCTGCTGGAACCCTTTGCTGAGTTGTAGACAGGATATACACCTGTGTCATCACTATACTAGATGTACCAAACATATGCCTGTAATACTTACTGTCGCTCTTCCCTCTCTAGTATAGATGACAAACAGGCGGGGTAGTTCGTTTTTATGCTTTATTACAAAGAAACACATCAGGATGGATAGCATCACAAAATATAAATGAATTGATTAACAGGAAGACTACATAGACATACATGCCTACATCTCAACAGCTTACTACAAAATGGCAGTCAAGCTCGCATGTGCTCAGTATTTATACACTTGTGCAAGCCCCTAGAAAGCTTCTTAAAGTTGTGCACACATATTTCTCTACATCCTCCCTCTTAAATAGATTGCCCTCAATGAAATGACATTGGAATAAGACATGCAATAATATAGACATTACAACCAAACACAATGTTCATGTCCAAGTTGCCGTGTATCTGTAACATGGTCTGGAAATGCGACCTGATCTAGTGGTATAGTAATCAGAACTGGGTTTAGCAACAGGAACAGTCTTCGGTGAACAACTCATATCAGGAACTTCAGGATTCATCTCAGGAATGGGGATATTTACTGGAACGTCCTCTGGAACTGGAATACTGGACAAGTCACTCTGAGATAAAGAGTCTTTCTCACAGGCTAGGTGGTGTGGTACAGGCTCGGACACCGGCATCAAATACTCTTCATGACTCAAATCTGATCATAACCTTTGCACATTTGCATTCGCACTGTCTCTACTTCATGTAATGTATTGAGCGGTTTGCTGGATTTGTCATAATAAGACTTCTGGGATAGACGTTTCTTTAATAGATGGGTTTTCACTGATCTGTTATTCTTAGCTCTTAGAACCAATAAACTATTGCTGACTGGTAATGTAGTTCTGGTTTGTCTCGACAGAAGTTTCTGGGCAGGTGAAACAAGATGTTTATCACAAGGAATATTTCTGAGATTCAAGAGATTCAGGAAAACATCACTACTGTCTCATTTTGACTTCTCAAGTAACTGTTTTGCACTGTAAACTGCACGTTCTGCCAAACCATTGTTTGCGGGTACTCAGGACTACTTGTAACATGGATAAAGTCCCACTCTTCAGTGAATCTTTTGAATTGCTGGCTAATAAACTGTGTGCCATTGTCAGAAATAACTGTGCGGACTACCATGGACTGCAAAATGATGCTTCATCTTAGTAATGACAGTACTGGATGCTAGGTTAGGAAGTAGGTCAATCTCGAACCAACTGGAATAGGAGTCTGCTAACACCAAGTAATGTTGACCATTCCATTCGAAAATTCTGTGGCTACTGTTGACCAAGGCAGTTCAGGAATCTGGTTTAGCTGAAGTGGTTCCTTCTGTTGATGTGGCTTTGTACTACTACATACAGAACAAGATGAAAGCACTCTGTCAATGTCTTGAGACATAGAAGGCCAAAATACTAGTCCTCTCACCCTCCTTTTAGTAGAATCAGTTCCTGGGTGGCCACGATGCAAGATAGTAATATTCTCATGTTGCAAAGACTTTGGAACAATCAATTTTGGACCTTTCATGATAATAGCATTGTCAGACAAAATCTCATCTCTGTAAGGAAAATAAGGTTGCACTTCTTGAGGTAAACTAGATTGCTTTGATGGCCATCCTCGATTGATAAAGTGGTTGAGCTTCTGTAAAACATGATCTGAGGCTGTGTGATTTCTAAGCTCATAAAGATGTGTGGAAGAAAACTTTCTCACTTCCATGACTGCAAAATCAATATGCTCATTCTCATGCTGTTCCGTGGTATTCCTGGGTCATCTGGATAATGTATCAGCAAGATAAAGAAGTTTGCCTTGTGTAGACAAGATTGAAATTGTACTTCTGCAATCTCAACATCATACGTTGCAATCTGGCTGGAGATGAATGCATAGGCGTTCTCAAAATAATGACTACAGGTTGGTGATCTGTTTCGATCTGAATAGTTCTACCATAAATATAATCATGGAACTTCGAACATGCAAACGCAATTGCCAAACGCTCTTTCTCTACCTGAGCATACTGCATTCCAGTTTGGGTTAGAGTTCTGGATGCATAGGCTACCGGTCTACCCTCTTGAAGAATGACTACACCAAGACCAAATTTTCGAAGCATCACAAGAAAGAGTAACTGGTTTGTGAACATCATAATATATGAGAGTTGGTGGAATGGCAATTCTCTGTTTCAGGACATCAAATGCTCTCTGATGTTGTTCCAACCATGACAAAAATACATCTTTATGTGTCAGTTCTCTGAGTAGTGCTGCTAGTTGGCTCAAGTCTGGAATTAACTTGTCTAGGTAGTTAACCATGCCAAGAAAATGTTGTAGGGCTTGAACATTGTCTGGAGCTAACACCTTGAGAATTGCTGCTTGCTTAGAAGGATCTGGTTGTAAGCCTGAACTGGTAAACAAATGACCAACATAAGTAACTTCTTGTAGCCTGAATTTGCAGTTCTGAGGATTCAGCTTAAGATTCACTTGACGTGCTCTTTCCAGAACTTTCTTGAGGTTTCTGTCATGCTCAGCTTCACCGTTACCTCCTACTAGAATATCATCTACTATAATAGCACAAGGATATCAAGAAAAAAATTTGCTCCATTGCATATTGAAAGACTTCACTGGCAGAATTTATCCCAAATGGCATTCTCAAAAATCTGTACCTGCCAAAAGGAGTACTGAACGTAGTTAGCAATGAGGATTTCTTGTCAAGCAAAATTTGTCAAACTGAGTTCTATGCATCTAAGACAGAAAAAACAGTGCCAATTGGCATCATAGCTGCAACATCTTCAACTATACACATTGGATGATGAGGTCTTTTAGTGCTTTGTTCAAATCTCGTGGATCAATACATTTTCTGATATCATCTGAGCTTTTCATATGAGCTACCACCATGGAGGATACCCATTCAGTCGGTTCTTCTACTGGACAAATTACACCTTGTTGCACCACTTTATCTAGTTCGGCTTTAATTCTGTTCTGCATAGCTACTGGAAATTTCCAGGCTGGCCTGACAACTGGGCTAACTTCTGCGTCTAACTTCATGGAGTACACAACTAGAAGCTTAGTTAATTTTCTCTTCAAAAAGATTGGCATAGGTAGAAAAATATACTGGGCGAAATTAGAATATAGTGATCTTTCAAACTAACATGGTGGACTTCCTTATTAAATGAAAGTAGTCCCATTTTCAAACTGTCTCTGAGCCCTAATAATGACTGGATGTGCCTTTTGACCGCATAAAATAACAAGCTGTAGCTTCTCCCAGCAGAGTAACATGAAAGCACCACTGAGCCTTCAGTTTGAATCTCTTCACCACCATAAGCAACAAGCTTTGCACACTTTGCCAAATCAAGCTTTTCACCAGCACATACTCTAGCAAATGTTTCTGCAGACATAATAATGCACTTTGAACCTGTGTTAACTTTGAGCTCTATGGGTTTTCCATTTATCTGAACAGTGCAAAATACTTCATTCTTTTCCCATAAATCTACTGCATTGACTGTTTCATAAAGCACTGGCACACCATCAACATAAAAAGTAGGGTCATAGCTTTCTAATTGATCAACTTGATTCTTTGAATGTTCCCTTTTAATAAAAGAACGCATCCCTTTTGATTTACAAAACCTTTTGAAATGATTACACTTATTGCATTTGTGACATTGCTGACTAAAAGCTAAACTGTTTCCTATTAGGCTCATGACTTCCACCACAATTATGACAGTTGGCTATGAAACTGGGTGGGGGCCCATTCTTTGAGTTTGCTGACTTACTCTTATGCTTCCCTGAGACTGTGCTTACTCTAGAACTTGTTAGAAAGCTATGGGGTTTCCCTGTCAGTGTTGCAGGGCTTACAGTTGCTGCCATGTGCTTGGGCCTGTTTCTTTTAGCCACGTGCTGCATACAATCAACATTGGCTTTACTGCAGTACCTTCCAAGGCCAACATCATCTATAAACATGCATTTCTCATTTGTATGCATATTTGTGTGCTTTTCTGTAAGCTCATATATCTGACAAATCTCAATGGCCTTATTCAAAGTTAAATCACTGTCACGAAGCAAAATCTTTTTCACAGCATCATCTTTAATACCACTCACAAGATTGTCTTTTATTAACTCATCACTGAAGTCACCAAATCTGGAAGTTTTTATCCTTGTTTCTCAAATGAGTTATATATGCTGCAAAAGTTTCCCCATGCTTTTGATCGCTTGTGTAAAATAAGTGCCTTTCCATTGTAACATTCGTTTGGAGGTTATACATTTCTCTAAATTTATGTTTTAAGCACTCAGGGCCTTTCCTTGACTCAGTCGGTACAACTATATGATGGAGTCCCCCCTCTCCTGCAAACACAGCAGGTGCATACACAAATGAACACTCCCTTTCTATGGCTTCTGAACCAGCTAAATTAAGCAGAATAAATGCCTTTGTATGGTCATCTTTATCAGAAAATGCAGTTTGTATGAAAATATTGTAATCTTGCTCAAACACTCTCCAGTTCTCTGCAATATTATCAAACACAAGTGGAGCTGGTCTACAAAATAATTTAGCCATGCCAACAAAGTATGCCCAAACACACTGTAAAAAAATGTCCGTTGTAATTATGTATTTATTTAACATTTGCTAACCAGGAAAGTCTGACTTGGAACAAAGCCATTTTTCAGTGGAGACCCGGGGAGAAATGCTCCAGATGCATGTCTTTGTAATGTGGGAGGAAACCGGAGCACCCAGAGGAAACCCACATAAACGCAGGGAGGACATACAGACTCTGCACAGAAGGCACCCCAGCATCAAACCAGAGAACCTCTTGCTGTGAGATGCCAATGCTACTGCTGCACCACTGCGCCATCCTAAATTATATGCAGACAAGCTGCTATATGTGCCTATAATAACATTCAAATGCACAATAAACTCTTTGAAATACTGTACTTTGCAAAATATGCTTTGAAAGGGCTGTATTTTGTGAAATAACTGTACTGTAATACTGCACAAACATAAGAACACTTCATATACTTCAGACAACTCGAATAGCTTTGATTAATGTGAAAAAGTAGTGCTTAGTGAAAAAAATGCGGTCATTTCCCTTATTTTATTCATTTTATGAAATCCAGACTTTATTTCAAACATTTTCCATAGTTATTTCAAATATTTCTGTTAATTTATCGTGATTTCGAATATTTCTGTTAATTATAAATTCTGTATGTGTTCTGAATGCCTCAATTCATATTTTGCGAATAAGAAATAGCTTGAGCAAGTTTTAATACCTGAAATTCATTTCTGGCCTGTTTTGCGAGTTATGTGTGCAGTAGGAATGATTCACTCTTGTATATTCCTCCAACCTTAACTGAGTGCCTCTTGGTCTCGAAGAGATCTGGATCCCATTCTGGCACCATGTCGCTCGTCCCTCTCTAGTACAGATGTCGAACAGGCGGTGCAGTTCATTTGTATGCTTTGTTACAAAGAAACACATAAGGATGGATAGCAGCATAACAAAATATAAACAAACGAATTAACAGACAAACTACACAGACATAGATGCTTACATCTCAACAGCTTACTACAAAATGGCAGACAGGCTCGCACGTGCTCAGTATTTATACACTTGTTCAAGGGAAAACTTCTTAAAGTTGTACACACATATTGATCTACACTTACTGTTGCAGGATAGTTAGGAACTGATAATTCAATGAACCTCCCCTATGTCATTCATCTAAATATAATTTTACTGCAAAGGCATGTGTTTTTAATGCATACAAGAGTTTATTTCCATATTTTGTTTTGAATGCTATAAGCAGTGCAATCCTCATGCATTGTGCACATTGTTAATATATCATCAATGGCCATCTGTTCTAACTATACTCACAGAATAGTCATTGTTAATATATTATCAATGGCCATCTGTTCTAACTATATTCACAGAATAGTCATTTAACTAGTGTGTATATATATATATATATATATATATATATATATATATATATATATATATTATATAATATATATATATATTATATATATTGTATATTATATTATATTATATATTATATTATATAATATATATATATTATATATATTGTATTTATTTTTTTTTAATTTATTCAATTGTATTTATTACTGCTTGGTGTAACTCATTCTAAGCCTTTTAGTTTAAGCACTTGGGCTTCAGACCAGTTATTTTACATTAAGAGAGTCCGTGGTCTGCACTCTTGTGGGAGGACAGGCTGGACTCTGCCCTTCTGAGCTGGGAATTTCTGGTTAAAGGCTTATAGTGCCTGCATATTTGAACTGCTTCTTACTGAAATTGGTACACCTTGTTTGCTGTAACATAGACTAGATCCAGGCCTGCTGAATCTAGCTTTGTTTGTATAACTTGAGCACTAATCCAGGCATTCTTTAAAGTATTCAATTGTATTTATTACTGCTTGGTAGTAACTTGATTAAAGTGTAGCTATCATTCTAAGTCTTTTGGATTAAGCACTTGGGCTTCAGACCAGTTGTTTTACATTAGGAAGGTTTGTGGCCTGCACTGTGGTGGCAGGACAGGTAGCTTACATCCTTCTAAGTTGGGAACTGCTGACTGAGGGCTCAGTATCTGTTATTCTAAAAGTGCATTAGTTCTGGTTTAAGCACTTGGGCTTCAGGCCAGTTATTTTACATTAAGAAGGTTCATGGTCTGCACTCTTGTGGGAGGAGAGGCTGGACTCTGCCCTTCTGAGCTGGGAATTTCTGGTTAAAGGCTTATAGTGCCTGCATATTTGAACTGCTTCTTACTGAAATTGGTACACCTTGTTTGCTGTAGCATAGACTAGATCCAGGCCTGCTGAATCTAGCTTTGTTTGTATGCTTGTTGTTGTTTGCTTGTTATTTCCCTGAAACGCTAATTCCACCTAAAACGCGGCTTTTCAGTGCTTCTGTGAATCCCTAGTGATATCTGCATTGCTTACTGTACTTATTTCCTTGTTTCACTTGAAAGAAAGTTACTGTTTGTCATTTTTGCATTTAAGTTACCTGTAACACATTGCATTTAAGTTACCTGGCACTTGCTCACTAAAGCAATTATATAAGTCAGCACTAAAAAATTAAAAGCACTACACCCTCACAAACTCCCCTTGAGTACCTTATTCCCCATTGGCCCTCTTTTTCAATTATAAAGGAATTCCCAATTCTATTCTAGCATGTCCAAAGATCAGTTGTCAATCTCCTCTCTGGTCCAGCTGGTGAATCTTGGAATCTTGAGGCAATGTTACAACTGCCTCATGTACACATACAACCCTCTCCTCCTCCCAACAAATTCCAACACATGTGAGAGATGCAACCATATAGCCAAACTGGAGGCTAAGCTCTCTCAACTCAGTACTGGCGTAACCAGTCAGGAGGAGAAGGAAACCACACTAACTACAACTCCAGTCTCACATAGACCTACCATGACAGCAAACCAAACACATAAACACACGAAAACATACTCGGAGGCTCTAAATAAAAATCTGCCTAAGCAGCAGAGACCTCCAAAGCAGACACCCAAGCAACTGCTACCCCAAAACAAAACACGTGCAACACATAGCTCACAAAGCCAGTGTGCTGAACAGTCACAGCCCTTAAGGCTAAACAACACACCTGATACACTTGTAATAGGTGACTCTATCGTCAGGCACACTGACGTCCCGCTCATCAGGCTGAACAAGGAGAAGGTCACGGTGAGCTGCCTGTCGGGCGCTAGGATCCGCCACATAACACAAGCACTCAGGTCACTACAAGGCAAGTACAAATATGACTCAGTCATTGTCCATGCTGGTGTGAATGACCTGAGACGTACCTCCCTGTACTACATGAAAAGAGACATAGAGGAGCTCTCTGAGCATGTAGCCCAGGCCGGTATGACCCTGACCTTGAGTAGCATCTTACCCTCACCAAGAATGATGCCACAATATGAAGACAAGATGATCAATTTCAATAACTGGCTTAAGTACTGGTGTCATTCAAAGGGGATCCAATGCCTGTCAGCCTGGGATGACATGCTCGACAAGCCATGATGCTTCGCTAGGGACGGCTTGCACCTGTCACCCCTGGGCTTTCGGATATTGGCAAAGGCTCTTGCTACCCCCATAGTGCCTTTTTTAAGCAAGGCTCAAAAGACAAACCCACCTCCATAGGTATCACAAGGGATAAGAAACTAAGAGTAATGCTACTCAACGCCAGAAGTCTAAACCTCAAGATGCATGCACTTGAAACTCTCCTTAGCATGGAGAACATCGATATCTGTGCAGTAAAAGAAACCTGGTTCAAGGCTCCCGAGACCACCCCAGCACTACCAGGTTATACCTCATACCATGCTTTTCGGCCCCAAAACTTGGACCGAACCACAAAAGGAGGGGGAGTATCAATATTCGTCAAAGATACCCACACCTCCAGGTTGGTGGCACAGCACGAAGCATCAGAGACTATCCATATGCAACTAACAGTGGGTAAAACTGCCTTCCAGTTTATAGCCTGCTACAGACCACCCTCCCAAACCCAGGAACCCCACTCGGCCTTCCTGAGAACATTGGAAAATATGGAGGTCTCTCCAAACACCATTATATTGGGTGACTTCAACTACTCAAACATAGACTGGGAGCATTACTCTAGCTCCAACACCCTAGCCCAAAGGTTCCTAGAATTTATAAACTCAAATGCTATGGAACAACTTGTTACCACTCCCACAAGAGGGGAAAACATACTGGATCTGATCATCACCAACATGAGGACTCTATGCTCCAGACCAGAAGTGTATCCCTCACTGGTAAGATCAGACCATA